>NW_016690282.1:1006912-1295604 GCF_001604755.1 Lepidothrix coronata
TCTACAGTTCCTCAATCCCCCTGTCCAACCACCACAATCCCTACCCTTCCACATGAACTTCTGCCTTTTAACTTCTCTTTGGTGGCACTAAGGTGTTTTTCTTCTTCTTTCGGGGTACCCTGAGCCCTACTTTTTGCTCTTTCAGCATCCCTTCCTCACTTTTCATCCTTAGTGACTCCCATGCTGGGCAGGACCAGCTTTGGTCAGTCTCAGGAAGGGCTGACTTTCCCCAGCGGGATCGTTTCTGGATGCTGCTGCCAGCTGACAATACTGTGAAGTGATCTTTTCCCCTGTGGTTCACACCCTATGGTGTGTGCGCGTGCGTGTGTCTTGCAGGTGATGGAGTGACTGTAGCATTGTTGATGTGTCACTCTCCTCTTGGCTGGAGCTTGGCAGGGAGTGTGCCCAGGCAGTCACACTCAGTTTTGTTGTTGGGGAGTTTGCAGAAAACAAGCTCTTCCCATATGGAGCCTCCAAAGTCATTTGGCATTGGTTAAATTCCTCAGCCCTCTCAGGACATGGCTTTGGCACTGACACAGGGTGGACATGACAATAAATCCAGCTCTAGGGAGCTTGGTACCGGGTCAAAACTGCTGCAGCTACATGGTAGAAAATGCTGATCCAGTATGAATTCACTCTGCTGTTTCAGATTTGTTTAGAAAACAATGTTGGCTTAACTCTGTACTGGCAAGGTTTACGTTGTGTTGGGTATTATCTGTCTGCACAACTCTAGCTTGATGCTGGCTCTAGTGTTGTTTGTGTGCCACATCTGGCACACGCTCCAGATCGTGTGTGCTCTGGCTAATCTGACAGATGTAATTGCACACTGCAGCCAGTCTGGTTCAGTCCCTCCTGTCGGGCAAGCCAGTTTGAAAGAGGGTTACATTACAGTCTGGGAGCAAGCCATGTCCCACACCAGGCAGCTGCTTTCCCCTCTCAGGAGTAACAACAGCTCTGGTCTCCCAGGTGCCTTGAGAAGTGATGCACGGGGACGCAAAAAACCACCTCTCTGTAACTCCATCTCTCCTAGCACCACCCCAAGTCCAAGGAGATCCTAGAGAGACAAATGTGTCCTCTGGCTGGTGGCCACATCTCTGGCTGGCTCCTCCCAAGGGTTTTTGAGCTGTGTTTCCACCTCTGCTCTGGAGAGCCTGGACGAGAGGAGGGTACCAGCTTGGAGGAGGGCAGGCATTGCGCTAAAGAGGAAGGGGAGGAAAGCATTGTCCAAGCAGGAGGATGTTGTTCTCCAGCCTTGACCACTCCACAACCCCATGGCCAGTGCACGTGGCCTGGGAGAAGCATTATCATTCCTCATAGGATCATATAGGCAGAAAATGGGGCTGCACCACGAGCGGAAGCTGAGACAGCCCCATTTGAAGCAGGTGCTCATTGGGACAGAGTATGAGTGCAAACCCTTTTCTGCTGCAGGGACTTTTTCCAGATCTGTCACTCAGGTGCTTGTCTTGCTGAGGGAGGTAATTTTGTTTGTGCTGAGAGGCTAAAGAGCAGAAAGGTTCCCCTAATGCTTGTGTGTGGATGTGTGCAAGTTTCTGGTGATTAGGAGGAGAATTTGTTGATCGGGTATAGCAATCCAAAATGTTTTACTTTAAAGCCCAGAAAAATGAACTTTCAGGGGTTAAAGTCAAGAGGTGACACTGTGTACCAAACCTTGTTGCTAAGGACTCCTGACTCCTAATTGTAGTGAACTCTCTCAGTCATCACCATACTGTGCCTCAGTTTCCCCTACCTTTACATGGGACAGGCTGTAGGACCAAACACTGGGGGAGAAGAGAGGGATGGGAAGGAGGGACGTGAAGGCATGCCCAGTGCTTCAGGCTGCACAGAGGGATGCTGTGGGGAAAGCGAGGTTCAGCCTGTGGACTGCTGACATGGCTGAGTGCTATCGTTCGCAGCGGGCTGGATGCCGGAGGAGAATCCATAATGACCAGGGGGCCGTGTGCCAGGGCCAAGGCAGTGATTCACTCAAGCCTCTGTTTGTTTGGGAAGAGAAAGGGAGTTTGTGGCTTGTCACTTCAGAAACAGAGTAGAGATTCAGTGGTGAAGGACAGGCTTCTTGGCTGGGCCTCTCCGAGCAGCCACACCGCGTGTCTGTCTGTGTGTGTGTGTGTCAGGGGACCAAGGGGACCCTGGTACAGGCCATGACTGGCAACTGGCCATCTCTGGCACTCGTCACTTCACCTCCTCCTTGCACCCTCTGCACAGCCACCACTGATTGGCCAAGGACAGCCCTGAGATACACACACTTGACACACCAGTGCCTGTGAGGAGAGGGAGATGATATAAAGCCTTGCTAGAAGAGAGCTGGATGGGATTCGAGCTACCTCCCTGCCTAGTTTATCCCCCATGCGGCAGCACAGCATCTGTGCAAGTGTCCATGTTGCTTCATCCTGACCCAAACAGGCACCTTCAGTAGGGCTGCGTCTGGTGTGTGGGGCCGGGTCACAGGCTGAGGAGTGGTGTTGGGCTAACTCAGGGGATGAAGAAGACCTCTTTCTCCCCTGAGTTTCTCCTCTGCCTCATCCCTGCTGTGCCTCTTCCAATGCAAGTCCTACTTTGCTGCTTGGAGGTAGAGACCTGCAGGCAATGGAGGAAGGTGTCAAAGAGAGAAAGGGAATTGCGAGACACACAGAGGTATGGAGAGGATGAAGTCTCTGAGAAAGAGGGAAGACCTGAGGAAAAATAGGGCAGATGCATCAAAGGAAGAGAGGGATGCTGAGGGAGGCAGAAAGAGGCAGTGCATGTCCATGCAGTGACAATGTGGTGTGGAAGTCTTTATATTGATATTACAGACTAGAGTTTGACCTGACCATGTTTGTACTGGTCAGGGATGTAATCTGAAAAGCTGTGGCAGGAGGACCAGCTCTTCACAGTGAATTGCTCATCTTCCATCCACCTTTTTAATCCAGGGAATAGCCAGCCAGAGACTGTCCTGCTTTGAGGTGCTTTCTCCTGTGCATATTCCTCTGCTCCTGATATGGAGGAGGGCACATGGCTGAGAAACCTGTCCCCATGTCCTCTGTCCTCCTGGGCCTTGCCCAATGGAGCCAGAGGAAGTGAGTGTGTTGCCCAGCATGGCTGAGAATTGCCTTGCTCTGTATTGGAGGGATGTTGGTGAGATCTTAGAGGAAGTCACAGATCTGCTTCTAAATGGCTCCCCAGAAAAACTTATGGCCACATTACCTCACATAGACAATGGCTGCAGGCAATGAATTCAACAAGCTACACGAGGCAGCGTTTTTTCTATAACTGCCCCATCAACGTGTCCTGTAAGAACTGAACAGCAGCAATTTAGATGAGGGATTTGTGGACATTTCTCTTCCTCTTTTATTAAATACTTGAGTACATATCTGTCAGATAAGGTAGGTATGCCAGGTCTGTCATGGGGTGGGTAGATTTCATACAGATGTTCTCAGAGTCACTTTTGATAGGGGTGTGGTGGTTTCCAGAAGCTGGAATGCCAGTGTTGGCTTGTAGATGGGTTGACAGGTGAACATGTACCCAGAGCAGGTTGTGTGTTCATTGTGATGTGTTCACTGAGACATAAAACAGTGGGTGCTTCTCACTCATCTTGAGCTTCCCCACTGACCCCCTGTTGTCGGACCAATGGTCTGTGTGGCTTGAAGTTAGTGGCATATCAGGCCCATCAGGCTGTGCCCTGATCTTAACTCTGATGCCTTTTACAGCCAGCCAGCATGGTGAAAGCTATCAAGAACCAGTCCGGCACAAAGAGAAAAACACTTATATAATGGGGCTACTTATTTGAGTTGCCCAGCATTTCCCATTACATTTCATGTCTTGTGGCTGAGTCAGTTGAAAGGCAATCACCAGATATAACAGCCCAGCATTGTTCTGCTCACCTTCTGATTTACTTCTTTTCATCCTCGCTGGGTTTCATCTCCTCCCAGGTTCATGCATCCCCCAGCACCGGGGTCACTTTCTTTTTATTGCACCTTAGGCTGTATATAATCAAGCTAGCACTGTTCCTGCCCTGAATCTTCTGGGGTCAAGATGGAAATCACTATTCAGCAAGAGACCCAAACAAATGAGCAAAACTAGCCTGGTTGGTCAGAACAGGGTGGAAGTTATCCAAGAAAACTCGCATTGATCAATTCCAGTCACCTCCTGTGTTTAAAGTGACTCAGTATCTCCATTTTTAGGATGTTGCTGGGAAGCTGAATTCTCTTATGATTTCTCTTGTATCAGCTGTCCCTACCAAGGGTGTTTGTGAGATTCTTTTCCTATATCTGCTTATATGAGGATCTGTTGGAAAACATGCTGGTAGAATAATGGGTGCTGGGACAAAGCCAGTCATAAAAACACCCAGAACTCACTGAAAAAAAAAAAAAACACAAAACCTCCCCCTCCTTTCACTGAACAATAAGTTATCAAGTCCAGATGGTTAAATCCGAGATTTTGGAAGGAGATTAAGTGATTGAGCTGCTAACAAAAATATGCAATCTCTTGTGAAAAAAAAAAAGCTACTGATTCGGGGAATTGGAGAACACCAAATGTTGTACCTATATTTAAAAAAAGGCTTCAGCGATGATCCGGGGAATTAAAGATCAGTAAGCTTTGCATCTGTATCTGGTAAACTGGTAGGAATGATAATTAAAAAGCAATGCTTGAAGACATCTGGAAGATTGTGGTCTGATAGGGCCTATCCAGCACAGGTTCAGCAGCAGAAAACTGCATCGTGTGAATCTCCTACAACTTTTTGAACGTGCCAATAAGGCAGTGGATAAAGGAGAACCAATTGATATAAGATATTTAGACTTCCAAAAGGCTTTCGAAAGATCCTGCACAAGAGCTACTAAAGAAGCTAAGTAGTCAGTGAGAGACGAAATATTGACATAGATCAAAAACTGAGTAGGAGACTGAAAGAATGAGGGGATTAAACAGTCAAATTTCACCATGGCAAAAGGCTAATGTGGCCTTCAGGTTCTCTTCTAAATCCCTTGTGATTTACCTTATTGTTTAATGACTGGGAAAGGTGGGAGGAGAGATATGCTGTATGAAAATCAGCAGATGAGACAAAGTTATTAAGTTGGCTGTGGACAGAAAGGGCTGTGAGAAATGCCTGGGAAAGGGAATTAAGTTAAATGAACGCACTGTGCTCTGGTGAATGAAACTGAGCACTGAACTGTATGTTCAAAGTAATGTGTGTTGCAGGGCAGACTCAAAACTCTTTACATACCCAAAAGGTCCTGAAACAAGGGTTTCAGCCAAATGAAAGTGAGGGTGAATGTCAGGGAGCTCTTCGTAGCTCTACCCCATGCTGTAATGCCCTTGAGCAGGCAAATTAGCTGTTTGGATGCAAAGGCTGTGGGTAGAGAGTGCTCTGGAAGAGCTGTGAGGCTCTTGATACACCTGCAGTGCTGCCTCATTTGGAATTGCATGCTGAACTTGGGTTAGACTGTTTCTGAAGGGATGCTGGAAAACTGAAGGGCCTCTGAGGTGAGACAGAAAGCCTGTGAACACCCCCAGGTGAAGACATGGAGGAGACAGGTTGTCAGTGTCAGACATTGGACTGGAAGTGGATGTTGGGAGAAAATAAAATTATGAGACATATGAAGATATCTGTCCTTCCTTTCCTCTTCACATAGGAGTGAAGGAACACACAGCGAAATTAAAATGCATGGGATTCTGGTTCACAGGGTTGCGCTGCAGAGCTCTAAGTCATGAGAATTTGCCAGGTCCAACAATTTGGAAAGGTTCACAGTGGGATTGTGTGTTTTCTGGAGAACAAGAATACACCAATGAGCTTCAACTAATGACAAGGCCATTTTGGAGTCTGAACCTTCAGGTTCACTCTTCAGAGCCTATATGGACCTGGAAATCATAGCAGCAAAAGAGAAAAGTAAGATAGAAGCACATTGTCCCTCGTTTGTCTGTTTTGATGTTTTTCCACCTTCTTCCCCAAAAAATCTGGTGAGGTGTTTCCTGAGAGCCAGCACGGACATTTCTCTGACCTGGAATGGTTTTCCCCCAGTGTACACCTTACTTGCTGGGACATGAGCAGTAATATTCTGTTCATGTCTTAGCTCTTCGTAACATTACATATGTTCAAGAGCATCCTCAAGGTCAGGGAAGAATGGGCTCAGAATCTCTTCTAACATAACGTGGCATTATTATGTTGACTTTGAACTCGGTTCTGGCAACAACCAAACCCCACGCCCTCCCACAGAAAAGGTGCAAACCTACCTAAACTTTTCAAATTGCATGAGATCAGAAACCTAATCTGCCAAGTTCCCAGACATTCTGGGGAGATTGCCCATGCTTCCATCTTCCACCTGAGTTATGGATGTGGGAATCAGGACCAGGATAACACGGTATCGCAGGCTTTCCAATTGCCAGGCCAAGCTGGAGCCCAGAATTAAAAATCTGCTGGGGCTTATGGAAGAAGAGAAATCCCTGAGCCTACAGAAGCTCTGAAACCTTATCTGATTATTTCCTTCTTTCTTCAGTGTAAGAACCTAAATGTACAAACACTTGCTTCCCTGTCCAACATTTTCCCTACCCAGGATCATGGTCCCAGCTTTTGGGTTTTTTTACTGAGTTCATGATATAGGTTGTTGAAGTCTTCAACAGCTTGGCTAACTGAGCCTGTTCAATTTCTGGCTATTTTATGTAGCTACACACACAAATGTACGTGTAGCTACACATGAATCCCAGACTTTCTGTAAGGATGTCTGCTTCCTGGACAGCCCACGAGGTGTGAGCAGAGTGACTTCTTGCACTTGGAAATGTTTTTAAGCCAGAAAAACAAACACTGAGGATTGTCTTCGCCTGTTGCTCTTTGCTGGATCTCTGAGCTCTCTTGTTTTCTTAGAGCTGTGATTCATTTTGGTGGGTAGCTTGGAGCTACACCCGCTGCAGCTGATGTGGATAGAGTGGGAGCAGTCAGGCTTGTGTCCCAGTGCCGAGAGACCTGGGGTCAATATAGCACCTTTCCACGTGGTTCAAAGTTGCTGTGAGGCCAGAGGGAACTTTGGCAGCGCTTCAAAGCTGACATCACCACAGCCCCTGCAAACCTCTGGGGTGGAAGCAACACCTTCAACACCTCTCCTGGAATCCAGGAGCTGGGGACTGTCGGGGCTGAGAGACACTGACATCACCCATGCTGCGTGCCAGCAACCCTGAGGCTTTGGAGATGACTTGATCATCACTACTCTATTGTAGCACCTAAAAAGACCTTCGGGATTGAAAGATGATTGCATCTCTCTGCTCTATAACAGCAGCCAATGAACCTCTGGGGTCAAAGAATAAATACACCATCTCTGGAGTATAATAGCATTTAGAAACCTCACTCACTGACTCACAGCTGTCTGACCCCCTCCACCACCACCTTGTCTCGGCACCCAGCCACCTTCTCTGCTGAGGTGTAGAGGGATAATCCCTGTGCTTTTACAGTTACCTGCCTGTGTGCAGCACACTGTCTTCTCACTTAGTATGGTACTGAGGAACACTGGTGGTGTGATGCATGTGCCAGCCATTTTCTCCATGAATGCAGCAAGGAAGGAACCACTGCAATAAACCATTTCCTCTCTTAATACAGCATCTGTGAAACTCTGGTACTGCTTTGCTGTGGCAAATTATCTGCTCTCACCTGTTACACAGTGGGGGCTCTTCTGAGACTGCTGGGGGTGCTTCAAAAGACAGCTCAACACCTGGAAAGGGCTGTGTTGTACCAGCAACTGGAGTGCACTGATGAGAAGGGGGATACTTTGATGACCAACTATCCTGGCATTTAGAAAGCATGAATTAATTTCTCAGACACCCTAGAGAGGTGGAGTTCTGTCATGTTATGAACCTGACTTGTAGATTCTGGGGAAAATCCTAAAAGCTTTTGGTAATAGAGGTTTTAGTGAGTTTAATGCCGATGGAATTAAAAGTCTCTAGGCACTCGTTGTGAATGGATTTACATCGGGGAGATTAGAAAAGGGAAAACATTATTGGTGTCCAGGAAACTCAGGAGAGCAGCTGTCAGCTGGTTTAGATGGAAAGTTCCCCAGTGGCAGGCGTCCTGGCAGCCAGGCAGCACACACGCACACCCTGTGGGGTCGGCTGGCATGCTCAAGGGCTGGGGACACGTCCCAGGTTCCACTGTGGGTCATGTCACATGTGAACATTCACAATAAGCTGTTTGCTCTAACCGGTTTTACGGACACATTGGACATAAGTTAATGTGGGAATGGTCTTACACAAAGACCCCTATGCCTCACCCAAGTGCTACTGGCCTGACTCAGCAGAGTCATTACTGTTCAGTCCTCCTGAGGAGCATGGGGAAGAAAGACCTGCCCTCCTCCCTGCCTACAGAGACATCACATTGGAAGGACTGCGAAGCAATTTCTTCCTTCATGGATAGGCCTTTTACAGTCCCCTTTCTTCCCACCAGAAATGCACCTGGTGTGTAACTATGAAGGGCAGTTAAAGTGAATACGGGTCAAGATCCTTATGGATTAATTTTGTACGTTTTTTTAAATTCATAGTTAATTTTGGCAAACTCATAAAATCCACCATTTTCAGTTTGTCTGTGAGACTTGGGGAGGCATCTCTAGATTGACCAGGTTCTGCTTCTTTTTCCCAAGCCTCAGTGTTTGTCACTGCTGGAGAAAGCATCCTGGGGCCAGATGGCCCTTGCCTGTGCTCTTAGATAAGAAAGGCATGGTCCTGTAGGGTTTGGCCTTTCTTGGACTACCCAGCTGAGACTGGGTTGCTGAGGCTGTGCACTTTGCTGAGAGATCGGGCAGGCAAAAGAAGAAAAGACACCAAGAGACCTACAGGGAGAGTGAGAAGGGTTATGGCCTTAAGTAGATGAGCTGGTTATGCTTGTCTTGGGAAAGCTCCAAGAGATGATTTGTCTGCTGTTATCCTTATTATTTCTCTCCAAAATCCTCATCACTTGGTGGTGCATCTTTTCGAGAGCAAAGATCAGGGTTCATTCACCCTGGCCTTCTCCGTAAGTGGTACGTCATCAAGCTGAGGACTCAATTCAAATCCTGTTTTGAAGATCTCTGTCTCCTCTGCTGCCCAGGAGAGCTCGCTGGGAGATCAGGCTTTGTTAAAGCAGGAAGCTCCCTGCCTCAGGGATGATGGACAGAAAGGAGAGCACGGTGCCTTGCCAGGACAGGACCTGACTTTATCAACTCAGTACCCACAAGCAAGCCAAGGGCAGATTTACCCTTGCTTTGTAGGACGAAGGTAATGCCCTGTCCACAACATAGGACAGGGAGCTGGCATTCATGCTATCCTTTTTCTTTCTGCACAGATGGATCACTGCCTGTTGACTCTGGGGGATGGGCTGGGTGGGTGGGAAAAGCTGCTGAAGTGGTTGACAGTGCCCTCAAAACAAGGTATCAGGTATTGAGCACCGGGGGCAGGGCAGACACAATGTCTCTGGTGTCCCTCCCAGTGAGTGGGTAGATGCCACCAGGGGGTCCACAAAGAGGGAGGAGGAGATGGTAGAAGTAAAAGAGCTAGGAAAGAGGGTGAGCAGTCTCTGTGCCTCCCCAGGGGGCCCCTCTTGTGCTGGCAAGATGTAATGGGAGTGCAGGGTGTCAGGGTAAGGAAGTAGGAAGGGGAGATGCTCCGCTGGCAGGCTGGCACCCCTTGAAGTGGTGGGGAGCCAGTGGGCATTGTGGCAGTCAGCCCTTGTCCCTGGGCTCCCATTCATCAGCTGAGAGATGCAGCTTGGAGGGTAGGGAGGCTTTAAGTAAAGCACAGAAGCAAAAATATTAATATGGCAATTGGGGCTATGGCAATGTGCAGTGAGTGATCAGCAGTAGTGTTCATGCAGGAACTAGAGTTACTCCTGGAGGTGTGGGCCTAATCTGTGGTGGGGGAGGGGAGTAAATCTATTGCTTTGACCCCTTATCCCGGGAAGGTGCCTGACCTGGCACTGCTGGGGATATACTTGTCCTCAAATGTGCAGCATGTGAGCTGCTGGGCGTGCAGGGGCCTGCCTGTGGAGGGTACACAGCAAGGCTGGGGCACTCTTCTGCATCAGCACTGACACAACCAGAGCATGTCCGCAAAGAGAGCCCCTCCGCTTTGCAACTGGCTCTGCAAAAATGTTTTTGTCCTTTCTGCATCCTGGCTGAAAGAGCTTCTATCCCACCATCACCTTTCTTGAGGCATCTCTGTTTCTGTCAGTCTATCCACCAATTCAAAGAGAACATTAGTGCAGGTATCCGCCCCGTGCCAAACAGCTGTGCTGGCTGTTGTAATAAGCTCATTCAGGCAGGATGTGTTCACCCCCTCTAAACAGTAGTCATTGTCTATTCCCAGGCAGAACTGTGCTTCTGGAGGACATCTAGCACAACTAACTCATCATGACAACGAGCAGCAACTTCAGGCTGCTTTCACAGAGCTGTTTGTGGAATCACCTCCGCCCTTTAGCACAAGATGTACACTTGCAACAAGCCCTGCCACTACATAAGAGAGAGGCTTCTGTTTTCAGTGAGTTGTGTGTCCCTGACAAATGCTAGTCCATGACTAACGTGTTCATTGCTGACGGGTCAGCGTGAGATGGGAGAAAGGGGATCTTCAGCTCAGTGGGATTGCTGAGAGCACATGGGCTTTGCAGCAGTAAGGATGTGATGAAGTTGTCAGCTACAAAAGACTGTGGTCTTTAGGCCTTGACCTAGATGAGGACAGGTTCATAAACACAGGATGGGGCACATTCACAGCTTTCTTGGAGATGGGAAAAGTTATTTGAGGGCAGCCCCTAGGATTTTCAGGACCTGCCAATTGCTTTCTGGGGATGAGGAAACCTGACATGTTCCTGTTGGGACTGACTAGCAGAGATTCCAAGTCCTCTCATTTGCATGATTAGCAGTGTTTATGCTCACTATTTTTTCAGGAACTGTCTTGTGTATGAAACTGTACCCTTGCCACAGAACACTGGGCTGAAGAGAATATTAGCGGAGGGTGGAGGCTGAGTGCACCTGTGATTATGGGAAGATTACCACATTGCCTGCAAATCCACGTGGATGTCAGCATGGTTTATATTATCTGCACCACCGTGGCACATTACATTTTCACAACGTGTGGAGGGTGAGAAGGGGCAGACTTTTCATAGGGAGTTGCCTCTGGGCATTGCTATTTTGTACTTCATCCTTGGAGCTGGTGAGCCTGGTAGTGTTGCAGGGTGACATGTATGAGGAAACCCGACACCAAGCTGGAGGATCTATGTGGCTGTATTATGATACAGCCAACAAAGTGAGCTGCTTGCTGTTGCTTTGATGTGATCATATGACAATTTGATGCTTTACTCAAAGCACTGGTTACAACTTCCTTACCCTTCTTTCCCAAGCACTTCGAGGTCAACCAATGTATTAATAAATTAGAGGGATTAAAATAAACAGTGCTTTGAAAATCATTAGGCATCCCAAATGCACGGAAAAAAACAGCAGTTGGAGCAGAAATACAAAATGCAAATAGGCTAAGAACTGGGCCATAAAATATTGTATCCTAGCCCTGGGGCAGCTCTAGAAAGGAAAAGCGTGTTTTTCCCTTATCTCTTCGGGTTGGGACAGATGAAATAGTGCCAGGGTACCGTGAATGAAGTATGACCTCTGCCCATGCTCCTGCAGTGGTACAGAGCCTGCCCCACCAGTGTCTTTACTGGCTGCAGAACAGAGATGTGGGGAGATGAGGCCACAAGCTCCAGCTACGGGGCTGGAGCTAAGGCAAGATCTGAAGGCTACAGACCGGGGACCATCTGGGTGAGCAGCTGTCCTAGGCAGTTCCTTCTGCTGCTCTTGGTCCTGACCCTCACCCTCCAGGCACTGCATGCCCAAATCTCTCCTCCTCTCAGCTCATTGCCTTTCTCACTCCAAGTCTAGCTCCTCTTTCCTTCTCTGAAGACCCAGGGACTGACACAGCCAATTTACACAGCATCCAGTTCATTTTCCCTTGGTGGTACCAAAGCAGGGCCCCAGCACTGATGACCACATCAGAGGGAGTTCTGGCTGCTGCCAGGGCAATGAGAGACCACGTTACTCAATGACCTTTCCTCATTCTGCATCCTGGCTGAAATGATGCCTTTATTATTGCCAACTGCCTTTTTCTTGTCAATCTGTGCCAGCTCACAGATACACTGTTACAGCACTGTCCCAATGAGGAAATACAGTCCCCAAGGACATCATAAAGGGTGTGAGTGGATGAGAGTGTGGCTGGTGATCTGATTGTGATGTTTTGGGTGGTGTTTATATGGGGATTACTTGAAAAAGGAAATGTTTGAAAAATGCATCAGAGCAACATACATGTCTTTGATGTGTTTAAAAACTGGTGTGGTCTTGCTTAAGAAGTGGAAGTAATGAGGGCAATCAGTCTCGGCTCAGTAAGATGATTTTTAGGCCAGAGAAATGCTAAGGAACCACAACTGACTGCTGTTCCCAGCCCAGCAGAGAACAGGGAGATCCATTTTTCCAGGCCTGGAAAGTTGGAGATCCTGTGTTGGTGAATGAGATATTCGCTGCCTTAAAGACTGAGCATCCTATCCATACTTGGAGACGACTGTATTTGTGAGGAGGAGGAGGGGTTCAGCTGCGAGAAGTCTGCCTGATTCAGGAATTGTCTGGACCATCTTGAGTTTCTCTTGCGTGACAGACTTCACAAGCATCACTGGCCAGGGAGAAAGCAGTCAGACAATGAGAAAAAGCTGGACTAGGAAAAGGCAGAGCCTGTCTGATAATTGAATACTTCTCCCTGCCTGGCCAGCATGCTGCCAGTGGAAGGCATCGTGAGGCCATGCCTGCCACTGCCAAGGGACTTCTCCACTCCACGCAGCCACTGGGATTTCTAATCCAGGCTGTATAGGACAATGCTGTCATGTTAGTAATGGTATAACTCTCTTAGCAGTCTACCGGTGTGACAGAGTCACAAAGAGAACAGTGTAGGCTGAATATGCACTCATGCTTGCTAAGCCTGTAATCCCAGCTTTGATTTTCTCTCCCTCTTTTCTTTTTTTTTTTTTTTTAAATAATCAGTTCAAACTTAATAATAGTGATTCACTAGTTGCCTGTTTATCTATCCTTGGCATGGTGTTCAATTTGCATTGCACAGGGCAGAAGATGGGGGGGCGAGGGGAGAAGGAAGAACTGGGAGAGGAAAGGGGAAGCAGTGTAGTGTTCCTGTTTCCTCTCTACATGGAAACTAAGGCTGGTATCTTTCTGTGAATCTGAAAGTCTTGGCTGTTATTTCCCCCATGGTCAGAAGAGGCTGGTGATCACCTCTGTTCTCCCAGTCAATTTGTATATTTTGTGGCTTTCTTAGTAAAGATTCTGCAGCTGTTAGCAGTTCATGGGAAGTGTTTGGTGGTCTGTGGGATGGAAGGAGGCAGGGCTCATGAGTGCCCTGGACTTGTCTGGACTATGCTGTGATTGTTACTCTTGGATGAGGCAAGGGTCAGTGATGGAGCTAAGCTCTTCTAAGGCTGTGTCTTGCAATTGCATCTGAGACTGTGTCTGTACCTCCTTGAGGCTGGTCCCTTTTCTCTGCAGATCCTAGCAGACTCCAGGTGTTCCTCAGCCCAGACACATGCAAGACCTGCTGTGGGGCTGATTTCAGCACCATAATGTGTTTCTGCATCCAAAACCCTTTTGACTCTTGTCTGCCCAGGAATCTGACCACCTCTTCTCAGAAACCACTTGGGCTGGGCAGCAAGATTCACAATCAGGCAGTAGTAAGTAAAAACAAGGAATCACTGGGTATGCATGTGAAGACTGTTGCTAAAGAGCTGCTGTTAAGAACTGCCTTGCACTGTTCTTGCTCTGGGCAGTCACTGGCCTCAGTCACACTTCAGTCAGTTTTGCCCCAGGTGCTTCTTCCAGGGTGAGTCTCCTTCCTCCTTGTCACCAGTCGTAGGCACAGCCCTGCTGAACTGCTCTGGGCTGCAGGTGGCTGTGCTTTTGTCTGGGTGACACTGAACATGGGAGACATGGAGCAGGCCATCTGGAATAAGCAGTTAAATGTGGGCTGGAGCATAGGAGGACAGTAAACAGGAGAGGCAGAAAGGTTAGAAAAAATAAAGGCCTGGACAGTTGTGGAGAAGTACTAGAGTATTACTGAAAGGTGAGTTCAGATAGCCTTCTGCTTCACCTTGGTTAAATATTGTGTACCCATGGTTCACCGTGGCAGGACTGATGCTGACTCCCAAAGAGCTGTGTCCACGTGACCCATGTGTGTTGCTGAGACTGCCTGGCATAGAGAAGACAGCTCCGTCTGAAGCTAAGGGGAGCTGTGGGGCACTTTGGCAGCTTGTGGGGTGGTGAGTGATGGCAGGGAACATGCTGTCGTGCAGGATCAGTGAAGCACTGCTCATCTCTCAAGCTGTCTGCTTCTCTTGCTCTTTGTGAGTCTCTTCTCACTTCTTTTCATGTGCTCATATCACCTCTCTTTTCTTTTGCTCACTTTCTCTCTCTGTGTGGTGCATGGCCCAGTGAATATAATCCATAGATAACCTTCTATTCTCTCTTTTCTCTTCCTCACCATCTTTCTCACTCATCCTTTCTTCCTGTCTCTCACTAACGCTCTGTTGCTCTCTCTGCCAATTTATTCTTCTCTTTCCTCCCACACTCTGTCCCCGTTTAATCAATCTTAGCACAGTCCTGTTTTTCACCAGAGCTGCTGTTTCATGCTTACTTCCACAGAGGGAAGGCAGGCAGGTGTGGAGTTAGAGTACCAGGTAGGAAGCAGGAGAGCTGAGCTGAGACTTTCTTTGGTGACCATGGCTGTCACATCACCCATTCTGTGGCTTGGCTCCTTTCCTTTGACATGGGAACACTACAGCTATGAGTTAATGTGCAGTGCTTAGAAGTTGTATGGCCAAGGTCTGTGAAGCTCCTGGAAGTGGACTAGAGCTCTTTGGGTGCCCAAGCAGTGCTTGTTTGTCTTTGGTGCCCAGCTAAGCCCTTGTGCCTAAACTGACACACTGGAGGCATATTCTCAGCCCTGCCCACTGTCCTGTTCACAAAGTCTGCCCCATCCAGTCTTTCATAAAAAATAACCCCATGGAATGCAATTGACAAGACTCAGAAACGGAGTTTTGATCTGCGGTGATCCAGAGCTTTATCCTCGCAAACCCCTGGAGACTGTGGGCATTTCCTGTTCCTGTTGGTGCTACCTTTGTAAACAAATCACACGGAGTCTCTGCTTCTCCCTGTCCACCTTTATCTTCTTTTCCTTCTTTCTGCCGTACCGCTGGTCCACCTTTGCATAGCGGAGCCTGCAGTGCCTGCTGGCTGTTGAGGGCTTGCCCGGAGCTGCCAGATGCTTGCACCTTCTTAGCTCTCACGGGTAGGAGTTGCTATGGGAGACAGCGAGAAAGAAAAACTGCCTTCCCCAGCAGCCCTAGGAGCCAGAAGTCTTCTATTGAGTGGAGAACACCCCCCTCTTGTGCTCCTTCCTCCCCTCAGCCCCCCTTTAGAGAGCACTCTGCAGAAAGCCGCCTTTGAAGCCCCTTAATTAGTGTCCCGTGTGTCCTGAACGGAGCCCTTCATTACCACCAGCAAGAGGCACAAATTGGCATGTGTTTCAGGTTTGGGCTCAGTGCCAGAATTTTGTTCCAGTCCCCTCCCTCCAAACCTCTCCAGCTTCCCCCCCCCTCGGCACACATGCTTGCACACACACATTCATTTTCTCTCACAGAAAAACACACACACGCACATACGCACAAGGGATCCTGCCAAAACAAGAGAGACATCCCCTTTCCATCATTCCAGGTTTGAGAGAAAAAAACCAAACGACAAAAGGTCGCTCTGCTCCCTGCCTCCCCACCCCGTCTGGTTTGCTCCTGGCTCTGCTGACCCTTCAGCATATGCAACTGCAGGTTGGGGGTCATTATCAGTCCCAGAGTATCTCTCGCAGCCTGTGGATGTGCTCAGAGGGTGCTAATTAGCGAGAGAAGGGCTGATTAGGTTAGAAATTAAGTGTTTATTTCCTCGTCTGCTTTTTTTTTTTTTTTGTATGGGTGTAAAAATAGTGAGGCCAGATGGAGTCTCAGGAATGATGGGAAAAAAGGCAGCCAGGAGTCAAAGGGGGTGAATCTGTATCCTGTCTCACCTCTCCTACACCCCCTGGATGGACAGGCACTCTGCAAATTCACAGCATCTCTGTGGCACAGTGGCAGCCACCACACATGCCCTGTGACTGTCCTTGTTGGAATTGAGCTGGACATTACCTCTCTGCACAATGTTCTGTAGAAGTTTTCATGCCTACAGAGCCTCCCAGCTCCAGCACCTCATCTTTTCCAGCTCAATCTTAGTACCTTTGTTTCCACCCAACCCCTTCTTTTTTTTTTTTTTTTTTAATCTCAATGTCACTATCAGCAGCAGCCAACGGGTTACTGGCATCACCAGCCTCTCAGGGATACCCCTTGTCTTGTCTCAGCGGTGTCTCCCCCCATGTCGCTGTCCTCAGAGAGACATCTTGCCCTGCCAGACTGAGAGAGGCAAACTGAGAGGAAATTCCATCTGTCTCTGCCATGGACTTTGCCTCTCCATTGCAGAAGTTGCAACACAGAAGCCAATTAGGAGTCTGATTTCCAGGAATACCAAACTATCTATGCCTGAGCAAACTCTGACATCAGACCATTCTCCCCTGCATCCTTGGTAGTTTCAGCCTGTTATGGGCTGTGGGATAAGGAAGACCAGATCATGGTATGTCTGAATAGCAACTTTGCCTTGCTACAAGGCTATTTGTGCTTCCAGCTCTCCAGGGAGCAGCTTTGAGGCTGTGAGGGGCAGTTGAAAAATCATTTCCTTCCTTCTACTTGACCTAAAGAAGATCTCTGGGGCCAGTATTTTGGATTCACTGGACATGGAGACTTTCTCCAAAGGCTAGTGTTTAGGCTGATGATACTGAGGTTCCAGCAGGCTGGAGGAGGGGGAGGGAAAGAGACTCTACAACTGGCTTTTTGGGGTGGAAATTGTGCTGGCAGACTCAAGACGAGTCCACACAGTTGGAGGTTGGTATCTGCAGCAGGCCAGTTTATGTGACCTGAGGGCTCACTCTGATGTTGGGAATGAAGGCCATCTCTCCCAGCTACAGATATGACTGCTGAGAAAGGGCTGAGTTTATTTTGTTGATCAGCTGAAGGGGGGGTGGTGGTGGTGGTGTGTAAGAACCAGTCACTACGATGTGCTGGAAGAGAATTTGCAGGGAGGATTATTTGCTAAGTAACCAATAGGGGGATTGTGATCCCTTAGAATCATAGCTGGTTGGGATGTGTCGATCCAATGGCAGGGGAGATTCTCTTGCTGACACAAGCTGGTGAGCCCCGTGACTCTCAGTTGCACTTCAGACCCCAACTAGAAAGTGTCTGGTGCACAGGAGCTTTGTACCTATGAAATAAGAAGTCCAGCTTCTTTTGAGAGTGGGAGAGCAGCTAGGGGACCCCCAGCTCCAGAGGTGTATTTGTGGTGGGAGGAGAGGACACGTGTACGTGCTGGTGTTCCTCAGGCTGTCTGCTGTCAATATGACTGCATGCGTGACTGTTTGGCTGTTGCATGAGAGGAGGCTGTATTTGTCTGGGTACAATTCAGGCCTCATTCCCTTTTCATCATGATGGTGCTTTTTTACCATGTGGCTCCTGCAAACAGCCAAACAAACAAACAAACACACACATGGGAATCCAAACTCCCTATTACCACCACATTGCAGATGCAGCCTGGTTTGGCCTGTATTTCTCCCGTTGCCACAGCAACGGTAAGCCAGAGAGTAAATCAGAATATCCTTTCTGGTGCTCAACACCCCCATATGGCAAAATAAATGACAGCGTGGAAAGCCTGGTCTGTCTCCCCTAACTCTCCTTCCCAACTCGAGTTCAGCACAGACCCTCCAGAGACCTGTCATGTGCCTGTCAGAGCCCGGAGGAGATCACAAGCCTCCTCCATACGGCGTGAGGGAACACTGTCTCTGCTGTGACCAGTAATCCCCCTTATTCCCTCCTCCAGTTGCCGTGTCTCTCATTGAGAACGTTTAGGTCTGAATCAATGTTCACTGTTCATGGTCTCAGTTCAGCTGGCTTTTAACAAGATGAGTCCCGTCAGCTCCACTAGAGACCAAACAGTATCCAAACTAGGCTTAGCAACCTGCTTCTTGCTTCAGCAAACTCTGCTTACAGCTGGGAGAAACAGAGCCTTTCGAGAGGAGCAAAGCAATTAAAGCACATTTAGGACCAGGACTCCTGTCCAGCTGAGCTCAGAAATATGCTCGCTGGGACAGTTGCCAAAAGGGCTCCACCAGCTACGTTTTGTGTTGGCCTTGGGCACTTCTGAAGTCAGTGATGTGCTTAAGAGAGAGATCTATCTGTCCAGAGAGAAGAGTCCTTGGGAGGAGAGGAGGGACACTGTTCCTAAGAACTGGTGTGGGGCAGTCCCCTAGAAGTAGAGAAGAAGCCAGACCTGCAATTTCTACAGCAGCTCTTTCTATGTGCCTCCTAGTTTGGATATTTCTAGGTGCTACTAAAACCCTGGAGGATGACCTGCATCCCCTTTTATGCCAGCAGGTGATTAGAGCGTATCCATCACTTCTGCCTCCCCCAGCTTTGGCTGTGACTACCTTCATTGGGAATTTCACTCTGTTCTTTGGCTCAGTTTCTCCTGAGAATCTGATTTATGGCTCCCCAGTGACTGCTAATGTGTAAATACAGTGTGCTTCGGCATGGCAATGTGAATGCCCTAGTGCATTGAAGCTGTTAACCCTTCAGCAGCTGAAGATCCTCTCCACACCTCCTTGTTGAGAGAGCTGCCTTGTTAGACAGGGTGAGGGTCCATGGGAGCCCAGCCTGGCTCTCGGCATGCTTACAGACAGGTGCAGATGGCTAGACCCAGAGGCCTCCTCAGGCTTCTGTGGTGGGAAAGGGATGAAGCAGGACTAGCCCAAAGAAAAAGCAGAAAGGGCCATTTCATGATTAAATGGTGGAGCACAGCAGCAGTGTAAAAATACACATATATCACAAGCCTTAATTAACACAGGCGAAGGGAAAAGGAGAAAAAAAGCCACTTTTTAAAGGTTTCACAGAGACTATAAACTGGCAGCAGAGAAAAAAAATGTAATACATGCAAATTAATGGCATAAATTTAGGGTTACTTAACTTCACAAATGTTAACAAGCTTATAAAAAAAAAAGTTATTCTTTCTCAGTTTCCTGTCACTGTTTGTTTAATTTTCTCTCTCGCTCTCTTTTTTTCCCTCTGTTGAGAAGATTATGTTTTCAGTATATTCCTCCTAAATTAATTCTGGCTCTCTCTCTTCCTTCTCCCTCCCTCCCCCCCTTCATCTCTTTCTCTGTACCTACCTCTGTCTATTTGCCTTCCTTTTCTGCCTATCTATCATATTCTTAGTGTCCCCATCATCATAGTACCTACTCTTGGATACAGTACTGTCTCCTTTCTCTCCCTGTTTCCTTGCCTGGCTCTCCCCTGCTTCCAGCCCACCCTTTGCCCTAGCTCTCAGGCTGCTCCCTTCTTCTCCTGGATTTTTTTTTTCCACATTTTTTTTTGCCTCAATTTTTTTTTTCACCTCAATTTTTTTTTTTCTGTAGCAGTCTGTATAACTCCAGCCCGGTAATTTCCAAACGTGCATTTTTCCCTGCCACTGGCAGACAAAGAAGGCAAGGAGCAAATTAAGTGGTCTCCGGCTGAACTGCTAGTTTATCAACCGTTTGAATGGCTGTTTGTTGCTGCAGACTGTATAGCTGGAGGCAGCGGTAAGGGTGTGTGGGCAGGCTGCGTTGGTACGCCACAGCCCCACTTTGAAACAGCTGTCACAGTTCCCCCTACACCGTCCCCTTTATTCAAGGCTCTACCTCTGTACAATGGTGTATAATAAAGGGCACGGTAGCTCCTTGCTGAGCCTGGGAAGTCATGAGCCCCTGAGGTCACGGTGTCTCTGCTTCCCGCGTGTTTCTTGCTTTGCTTACAGATAAAACTAAGTTTAGAAAACTCAGGCAATTGCCAGTTTAGCTCTGCCAAAACTCATTTCTCCGGAAAGAGGACATATGCCTTTTGTTCTGCTTCTTTTAAAGGCACCAAGGACACCCCAAGTTGCATTACTTGTGACGTAACTCGTCCTGTCCATGATGCTACAGCGTTCTGTTCTTAGGCTCTTGTTCTCATTGCTTAAAGGGAAGATGGTTAAAAAAAATATCTCATTTTGACTTATGGACCAGACTGAGTCATAGGAAGACATCATTAAAAAAGAGAGGGGGTGGATATCATCGTTTTTGGCCACAAGCCATCCTTGGAGCTTTCAAAGTCGCCTGTAAATATTACTGCCAGCTCTGTTTCAGTATCAGAGACAGCAGTCCTGGCCAATAGCTTTTCTCCTCAGTGGCCCAATTCAGTATTTCAGAATACTGGAGAAAAGAGGGGGAAGTTAGTGTTTTATTCAACATAGCAACCTCAGGAAATGGGAGGTGAAATTACAAGTTGGAGTCCCCGGGCAGCAGTGAAAATATGAAAATCCAAACAAGCAAAGGGAAAAAAAGGAAAAGTCTGAATTTCTCAAAGCAAGAGAAAGGATGTTGGTGAGTGGGTAACAGAGAGGTTAGGAAGAGGAAGCACAGAGGGAGAATCTGTTATGTTTGGAAGATGTCAGAACCATCAACACAGATGTTGCAGAAGAAAGCAATTGAGAAGCTGAATGGGACTTGCATGGGTTTACAGTTGGGTGCATGCTTAAGTATGTTGCTAAATGGAGACCTGAATGAGTGAGAACAAGAAATAATCATGCGGGAGTCCCCATGCAGTATCAGTCTGTCCAGATTGACATCACAGGCTTTCCCACTGATATAAATCGTTGCTTTTCCTGGGTAGGAAATGAGTCAGGGTGACTCCGAAGCTCAGGGTTTGGCCTATGCAGATTAAGAGGAGTAGTAAGGAATAAATAAAATATGGCATATGCAAGGGTGACTAAGGACTAGAAGAGAAGCAAAGAACAGTGTGGGGGAAGGAATAGGGCCACAGTGAGGAACAACGAAGGGCTGCCAGATGAATTCCTTGCTGAGGCTACCTGGAGAGAGATTTAGAGGGATGTGGCATCATTCCCTGGCCATGAAGTGCGTATTACCTGGGTTAGTGGATAAGACGTTTACGTGCCCGTATTAGCTGAGTGATGCTCCTCTTTTTTTTGGTCTTTTCTGCTTGGAAACAGTCTGGAGCAAAGTTTTTTCTCACTGAACATATTTGCAGCACCTATGAAACCAGAGGCCCAATAGCAAATTCAACCTCTATGTACTCTGCTATTGACAGCACTGAAAGAGTCACAGCAGAGAATAGGTGGGGAAAAAAGATGGAAACCTGGACTGAGCAAGAACAAAGGAAAGGGTGGAGTGTTTTTTAAATTAAGCTGTCCCCTATTTTTGATTACATCATAGCTAGAATTAGCTTTGGCCTACATAATTAAAATTGAGGATGTCAAGGTACCAGCAGGAACAATTATTTTGTTGGGTTATTTGCATGGATCATCTATTTGCTGCACAGCTGCTGTAGGAAATGCAACACCATGAGTAGACATATAATTGTAGAGAGGGGGGATGAATAAACGTGTTTCAAAGAACAAGGAGAATTCTAAATGTCAGCAAAGGGGTACGTGACTCACTCATTGGGAAAATACTATTATTGGATACGTAAGTAGGACTGTACAAAGCACTCAGAGGAGGGATGCTACTAGAAAAAAGGAGAATTAATAAATGAAGGTAACATTTGGGTAAGTGACAGTGAATGAATGAGGAGATGTGCTATAAGAGCCATGAGCCAACACAGGGCCTTGAAGGGAAAGCAGACAGAGAGTGTGGGGTGAGGATGGCGAAGGATGAAAAGATAGAGACCATGGACGCTGAGGAGGAGCATTACTGGAGACTGCTGAAATACAATGGAACGGATGAGCGTTTGTTAAAAAACTACTTGGCTTTTGGCAGAATAATGGCGACAGAGAGTGTCTGTTCTACTGAGTCAGGATTAAAGAAATAAATGAGGTGGAACTCCATGGGAGGAGAGGAAATGGCTGTGCTGAGGAGGCAGGAGGAGGCCCAGGACCCAGCTGGAGGTCTGCAGAGGTGGGTTAGGCTGCAATGGATGAGTGGTGTGGAGGAATCCTGCCCTGTTTCTCAAAAGGAAAAAGCAGTGTCTAAGTGTAACAGACAGTGTTGTATAGGTTACAGACACGGTTGAAATGAGCAGTCAGGATCAAGGCATTTTGCATGATTTCAGGGCAGGCATTGAGAATAATTAACTAATGCTCCTGGTGCAGTCGACAACAAAGTTGCAGATTTACTGAGTCCAGAACGTGTTGAACTCGAAACTTTCAGTTGCCTAATCCAGGATACCATCCCAGCAGACTCATCTCACACGTCTGGCTGGTCATCCTCACAGCCTGGTGTAGGGTCATATGGTCATCCTCATATCCTCTGTGTGCTAGCGTATCTGCCCAAGTAGAGGCCAAGGAGTCCAGCCACTTCTGTGAATGGATCAGTCCAGTTTACATCTGGAACCAGGGGATCTCCAGTCCTGGAGGAGGAGATTCTCAGAGCCTTTAATTTGAGTCCAACTGGGAGCAGTTCTTATTTTGGTTTTGAACCCCCAAATTTCCAGCAAGCTGCTTTTCTGGCTGGCTAGGGTTGATTGAGTCGGTAGAGAGACAGATGTAGGTGGATAATGGGGGAAGGGGGTGGTAAGTGGCAGAGCTATTGCCTTCGTGAGAGGCAACGATGCCGTATAAGTACTGCCAGTCCCCATTCAGTGAGCAAGTGGTGAGTCAGGGGCAGGTACTGAGTCAGCAAGAAGGCGGACGGGTAGGTGGGTGGGTAGAGCACCCTGGCTAGCTCAGTACAAACCACTCAGCTGCACCGTTGCACTCAGCTCCCTGTGGGAAAGTTGCAGGCAGTGGTTCAGACTACTGCATTAGTTTCTCCCCTTCCCATGCAATTCCCCTGGCTCCTTTTTTGAGCCAGTGGGGCTTCAGAGAGGGTCCCTGACCATAGCCTCTGATGGCCACATATTTTCCTGACGTGTTTATGAATCTACTTGCAAACACTACCTCTCTGTGAGGTGTGATAATAAAAGAAGAGGAATGAAAACAGCTGATGAAGGTAGAGACAGCCCTTCAGCCTGTCTCACCCCAAAGATACCACTCATGCAGTCAGGGAGGTGGTGAAAGGTAGGAGGGGGGAGAGAGAAAAGAAAGAAAGAAAAATAGAAATGAGGTAGAAACGAGAACGAGAGAGAGAAAATATTTGAGAGATGAAAAGAAATTACCATACGGCAGGATCCTGTTATTCAACCTAATTTTCAAAGGACTGCAGCTGTCGCACTGAGATAATCTGTTAATTATAACAGTCATTGTGTTTTGGCAATGGAAGAAAAAAACAGGCTCTAAACAAGGCAAGGTAGTGGGGAAAAGAGAGGGGAGGCAGGGCTGTGTCAAAATGCATGTCAGATGTTAGCTTGAAATGTAGGTGGGTGAGCTGGCCGGGAGGAGGGTCCCTTCCCAGCAAGGCTGAGCTGTGCCATTGCCTTGCAGGTGGAGGATGGAAGGAAGGTAGAAGCACCCATGTAGAAACATAGTGCCCTCTCCAGTGTGGGGCTACTCCCCTTGCTGAATCAAGGCATGCATTGACCAGAGGAAGAGCTTTGAGGGGCTGAAATGTCCCCATTAGCCTGTGCTGCCACAGCATTTCACTCTTGGGTCACCTAAAACAGCTTCCCCACACCTTTCCTCTGCTTCTGCCCTACACCAGATTTGGACTGCTGTATTTGAACCACCCTCTGTAACAGCCTCTGCTTCTGGTTGACCCTCCATTTTCAGAAATCCTGATCACAGGGGCTGCGCCATCTTTTTACATCTTGCGGATTAATGACTGTGGATAACAACACATGACTGTCAGAGACACCCTGTCTGGGAAGGTCATGCAAGGGCAGTCCCTTCCTCTCACAGAAGTGGTGGCTTAACCTCCAGAATTTTCATGCTGGAGTGGCTGCTTGTCCTACTTGGAGAGAGGTCTCACTGCCAGTGAGGGAACCTCTCTCAGATGGCGCCCAGGGCAAGGTTGACTGGAAGGCGAGAGAATGTTGAAGGATGCTTGAATGCCAGTGCTTGTGCTCCGCATGAGTTTGAAGGCCTGGAGGTACCCTACACAGGACAAATGGCTGCCAGTCACCTCGTGAAGTGATTGCCACTCCAGGACCTATGTGATTCCTTAGGCTCTGAGTCCCTCCAGTAAGAGACAGCAGTGAGCTATAAAGAAGGATCCATGCCCTTTCCTGCCCTACCTGCAGGGTAGCATGTTTGAGGGCACTCCAAACTGGCACTGCTGGGTTGCTGAGGATGTATGCAGCACCCAGAAATACTGGAGGTATGCTTGGTTTGAGTCAGGGCATCGCTCCAATAGCTTGTGGTCTTGCTGTTCATAGCCAGATTGGTGAAAGCCAGTTGTTGTTGCAGTAAATAGAGCAGCAAGGCTAGCACAAGACAGCAGAGACATCACAATGACCCTGAGGGGATGGAGGTCTTCGCAGTGACGTCACATGTAGGCCAGGAATTTTTCCTGGTCTCATGCCGAACATGCTGCATGGGAGCATACAACAGATACAGTGCCCCCACCCTGCTCCCTGCAACAGCTCCCTCCCATGCACCCAAAGGCCCCATTCCAGGCCTGTTACCTGCAGCAGCTCACACACACATTCATGTAGAGCTGCCACTCCTGTCCCTTTACCCCTTGCCAGCTCACAGAGAGCAGAGGTCATTCCTTGTCCCCTGCAGCAGCTCCTTCCCACGTGCCTGCCCTCACACACTGCTCCCTACAGTGATTCACATCAGGGGACACATACAGAAGGAGTGCTCCCACCTCTTTTCTTACAGCCTTTCTCCCATGCACACACTCGCACAACCATGGTTGTCTCCCATGATCCATGCACCCCCACACGCAGCCCGCGCTCCCATCCAGTCCCCTGTGGCTCTTGTCACACAGCCAAACACTCCCACCCCTTTCTCCACAGTGACTGCCTCATGCAAACACACATGCATACACATATACACTCACAAACAGCGCTTTGCCTGGTTCTCCATGGCAATTCCTCCCTCCTCAGGAGCCAGCACTCATTCTTTGCTTCACAGAGTGATTAACCCACATATGCTCCCAGCCCACACATCCACCCCATCATCTGTAGTGACTCCTCCACAGGTACACCCCCTCCACCTCGCACTCCTGGAGCCGACACTGGAGCCACCTCTTTCTCTGCAGTGACTTGCAGCCATGCACGTGCACAAGGCAGAGCCAGCCTTGCTGTTGCCCTCCCTATGGCCGTCCCTGCAGACAGTCACACAGAGCCCATGCTCCCTCCCCATGGCCAACAGGAATTATTTCTAAGCCTTTCTACTGCCTCATGTCTGGGCTCGTGGGATGACAACAAGGGAGGGGGTGATGTTTCCCAGGCCCCCCTTTCCCTTCTGGAGGAAAAGAGCTGAAGGCAACCTTATTGCTGATAATATTTTTTTATGGCACCTGTAATCTCTTGACATTCCCTTCTACCTGAAGAATGCAGTTCCCCAAGCCCACCCCCATGTACAGGCTTCTGTGGACTGCTGTTGCAGGCTGTCTGGGTGGAGCTGGCTTGATGCAAATCCCCCTTAATCTTCAATAATCATATTAATATAAAAGGTAACCATTTCACTTTGGAAAACAAAAGTGGCTTTCTGGCCTGCCAGGGAACCACTGGCATATGAAAGACCTTTCTGCCAGTATTTATCACTCTAAAATAAGATTTATGCTTCTAAAGCTCTCTCTTTTCTTTCATGCTTATGAGCTGCTTCATTTTTCTCCCCTGAGCCTTCCCATTCTCTCTCTCTTGCTGCCTAACAAATTAGGCATCTAATCGCTGTTGGGGAGGCGCGATGGGAGAGCAGGGGGTTTATATACAGCGTCGTATTGGGTTTTTTTCATGGTTAGTCTTTAAGCTGTTTGGACAGAAAAGGTTTGAAGTCAATGGCTGTGCATTTGCTTGAATCTGGGTGCATGTGTATGGCATCTGAATTCTTCCCATGCCCCAAATTGGCCAAAGGGCAGGACTGCAGAGCAGCATGTCCTTGGGGCAATACTATAGCCTATATTTCAGCCCTTTCCCCTTCTCCATCATTTCTGGATGGAATTTGATCTTTGTGAGCATCCTTGCAGTGGTGTCCTGCAAGAAGCAGCTGAGACCTTTTTTGGCTTTTTGTGCTTCCTCACCACAGTGTCCTGCTGGGATCCTAGTGCTTTGGGCTTCCTCATGTCAGGGACAGATGCAGTTTGGGAGCTGCAGTCTTCCTCCTGACTCATGGTAGGGCAAGCCCAGCTTTCAGAGGGATGATTTTTCTCCCAGTGGGCACTGTGGATTTGTATATGGTCAAATGAACGTGACCAGAGTTGAAGTGTGAGATTTCTCTTGCAACAGCATTCTACCAAAATTCACAGAGCCTCTAATGTTGAGTGGACACCCTTCAACAGGACTCAGAAATCAGTTCAACCCCTGTAAGGGATGAAGGCTTCGTATGGTTAAGGGCATGGGAACACCTTTTTTGCGTGGCTTTCTAGTGTGGCTCTACAGCTCCTGTGACCTGGATTTTTGAAGCTACAGGGCCAATTTTAAACAAACGTGACATTGGGATGGAACTCAGAGATGTTGAGATCTTATGTGTTCCATGAAATAGGGGGATAAATTAGAGAATAGCGAACATGAAAGAGCAACCTTTACCATTAAAGGAAAGAGTATTGTGTGAGCTCAACCCTTGGTGAACATCAGAGAGTCTGCAGTAGAAGGTATTCTCTGTCTCTCTTTCTCTCTCACAAATGTCTTCCGTGCCACAAAACCACAGGTCATCTTGCCTTCTTCTCCCTCTTCTCTTGGTCTCAGACTTCCCAGGGCTTCTGAAGCACCTCTGGGCTCAGTCACAGGTTCTTTACTCCATGACTTGATGGTAACTCCTTCAATAAACAGGAACATCTCTGGAAGCAGCAGGGCTGAGAGAGAAGGGGCTGCTGTTGTGTAAGTGTCAGAGCAGTGCTGCAAGCTTCTCCCATGGCACTATGCTTGCACTACAGCCAGGTGCAAAAGCAAAGAGAATCTCTGTGTGGTGATTTAAAGTGTCTACAGTGATGCTCAGACCACTGTGTATTACAGAAACTACCCAGCAGGTACAGAGGGTCCCTTCAAGTACAGCACCAAATCCCAGTGTCAAGCACCACTGGGAAAGGCCACTCTTCCAGAAAATAGTTAGAGGACTCCTAGAAGGATCTTAAAGCCAAGAAGGAGAGGCAGAGCCCCTTGGAGATGATGTTTGTGCCTTGAGGCCTGCCAGGAGCAGGCAGCACACTGAGCTGGGAAGAGGGATGATGCTCAGCTGCAGCATGAAGCTTAAGAAAGCAGCAGGAGCTTTGGCCTGGTTTCGGGGTGTCCCCAGAGGAGTCAAGAGTGTTTGGCAAGTTTTTAATGCATGCATTTGTAATGGGAGGCTCTTAGCACCGTTTAAGCAATGGTAGAACTAAGTGCAGGTTTTTCCAGTGCATGGAGCCCCAGGAGGACAAGGTTGACAAGGTCAGAATTTCAGGCCCAAATTGCTGCTGTATGTAGCTTTTCTGGTTTCTTTGTATTCTCTCTCAGTTTTGGCCCTTCCACCCCCTTGGGCCCCATCTTGCCTCTGTCCGTCCTATCCTGCCTGTCCATATTTTCACTGTTTGCATTTTAACCTGTCCTCAACCTGGCCATCTAACTAGTGACTCTAATCCTGTGTCACCCCTTGTGCCACCTTGATGTCCAAGTCAAAGGGATGTCTGTGGCCACCAGGACACCCAGCTTCTGACTCAGATTTTGGGCTCTTCTCCCTCTGTTTCACCTTCCCTTCTCTTTCCTCTGAAGAGTGGAACCATCCCTCCCTGTGGCCTGATGGTTTTCTCCAAACAAAGTGGTGCAAAGAAACACTGAGGCAGCCAGTAGTGGACAATAAACAAGAGCAGAGAATAAAATCATGGGGAGCTCAGAGCTGATGGGTTGACTTTGTGCCAGCCTAGGAGAGTACAGCCATTCGTGAGTGCAATGTCACGACTGCTCCTTGATGCTCTCAAGTACATGAGGATAGCCAGAAGCCAAGGGCTCATTGTAAAACCCACCTTGGGTGACACTGAAGAGTGTTGGAACCCTACATCTGGGTAAGCCCAGCACATGGAAGTGGTGATCTTGTACCTTCCCTGTAAAACATATCCCATGTCCCAACTTTTCCCCTTGCCCATAAGTTCTCCACAGCTCTTTTATCCCCTTCCTTGGCTCTCCTCTGTGATGGAGTTGTTCATCCTTGCTTTCCCTGCCCACCCTCCATCCCTGCACCTTCTTGCTCTGTTGCCTGAGAAGCAAGGGAGGGAAACAGCCAACTCCACTGTCAGCACCTTTCTAGCCAGCAAAAAGGACAGAGTGTTGCTTCCTTGTGCTGTTGGACTCCAATGCTATATGATTTATGTTCATTTGGCTGTAGACAGTTGAGGGAGGGCATGGTGCTGCCCCCCATTCCTGGCTTCCCTTTGACTATAAAATGCCAGAGTCAGGAAGCAGCTGCTCCCTAAAGGGCAGGGCATGGCTGTGGGGGAGCTGGCATTGACCTGAAACGGGGTCCTGGGCCATGGGCAGGGGTGCAGTAGGCCACAGATTGGGCTGGCCTCAGGGCCCTTGAAACCAGCGTGACAGCAGGGAGACAGGAGCTCTTGGGGGAAGAATGTCAGGGTCTGTGTGTTTCTCACAGAAACTCCCCTAACTGGGGCACCCAAGGGGACCAAGGATTCTGGCTTGAGGAATGGCTTGAGCCTTCCTTTGGCCTGTGGGTGAGGCAAGGCTACACAGCCAAGGTGGGAAGTGGACAGGAAGTAGGTCTCTGCATGGTTCCCTTGTTTTTGACACATAGCAAGGATAAACACCACCTTCATATCCATCCACCCCCTAATCCACCCACCTTTTCCCTTTGCAGGCTAGTAGGACATCTGCCCTTCCAAACCCTCTCTGTTCTGCCTGAGTGCAGCTCCTTGGGAGGGATGGGGTGGCCCTCAGCAATTGCTGGGGCTGCTGCACAGAAACATGGTCCTGGCCTCAGAGTTTCTCTCTGTGCACCATGAACAAGCTACAGCAGGCAATGGTGACTTCAGCACACCATTTGGAGCAGCCTGCACTACTAGAAGGGGTCAATGTAAGGGAGCTGGAATGTTCCTGTATGGACTTGGATATTGTGCAGAATATTTGGTGAGGTGAGACAGGCAGGCCAAAGCATGACGCTCAGAGAAGGATGCTGGCTAAAATTAGGGCAAAACTTTCTACTGCTAGCTCAGGGGCTGCTCCTGGCCTCTTCTTAGGGTGGACATACTTTGGGCACCAATATGCAACAAGCATGATGGTATCTGCCACTCCTTTGTTCAGTGGAAGAGATCAGGCCACTTGAAGGAGCAGTAGAGAGGAAGGTAAAGGGACAGAGATGGTGGGGAGGATCGTATCTGCACAGGGTCACCTCTGGAAACGGTGAGACAAGGCGGGGGACTGGTGTTGAGGAATATCAGAGGCCTGTGGGCCCCAACCTTTAGATGTGCCTCCTATTTGATGCATCTGGGTAAACAGTGTCAGGAAATTATTTCTCATTGGATTGCAAGGCTGAGAAACAAAGCAACAGACTGTAGAAACCTCTGCCTTCTGCTTCAGTGCAAGCTGAGGCAAAGCTGGGGCAGCAGCTGGAGGCCCTCATATGACAACCATAAGTGACATGAGTTTGATGGCCTCAGCTGTGGGGAACAGAGGCTTTCTCTCTGTCTTTTCCATTGGTCTAGCTCTTCTCCCCCTCCCCTTCTCCATCTTGGCTTTACTTTTTGGATTATTGAATATTTAAGTGTTTCTCTGTGACACTATCTCTGATCCCTTAATCCAGCTGGCCTGGTAATTCCACAGACCCAAATCAGCTCAGATTTCTCCACGGACGTAAGCCTTGTTCCTCAAGGGTTCACTCCTCCTTCATTTATCTTCCCTCATTTTATTTCTGCCCTTTGTGTCTCTGTGCTAGAAATTGGTTCAGCTTTTGCAGCAAAAGCTTCGGCAATATCTTTAGTGAGCAGCGTCGCCCCAAAATAAAGAGGGCAAGAGGAGATCTTTATTTTTCATTAGCCAAGAATCTTTTTCTCTTTTTTTTATTTTTTTGTTTTCTTTCTCCTCAAAATTAAAAAGAAAAGAAAAACAGCACAGTGCTCACATGTTTTATCTGCTGCATGAAATTATTTCCTTTGCACTGCCTGAGGACACCTCTGCCAATCTCCTGTTTCAGCACAGTGGGAGAAGGGTTGAAGATGTAGCTGGAAAGAAAGGTGGTCCAGGCTGCCCTTTCCAGTCAGAACCAGGAGTTTGCCCAGAGTCCAGAAATACATTTTTTGTGGTTTAACAAGCAAATGTCACTTTGCCTGCAAGGTGTGTTTTCTCACAAAGGGGCAGTGTTCATAGCCCCCAAGGAGGTGGTAAAGTATGAAGGTGTAAGCTGTGCCCCTCTCCGTGGTGGGGGTTAGGTGGGTGATGTGCTTCAGCTCAGGACTGCTGGCACTGTTGAGTGAGAGACTGAAGGCTGCTATTTGACACACTGCCTGCACCCTGCTCCCCACCTCCCCATCATGCTCAAGACAGACTGGTTTACCTCAACAGCATTGTTCATGCACCAAGAGGCAGGAACAATTTTTAGAGCAGAAGTGTTTACACGTGGCTTGAATTATTTATCCCTCTTGCATCAAGGGAGGAAGCAAGCAAAAAAAAAATTGGTTTTTTTTGAGGGGGGAAGCTTGTCTTCATTTTCCCTGCTTCACGCATTCTGTGTAAACCATTTTGAGGCAGATGAAAATTCATGGCTTTGGCTGTGCTTAGGGCTTGCCTTTGTTTACACTAGGAGTTTTGAGCCCCCGCAATAACAGTTTTATATTTCCCACTCTCCCTTCCCTTCCCCTTCTACTCCCACGCCACTGCCTTCTCCCAGGTCTCTGGCTGTGATCACACTACTTAAGGAAGCCCAGATACCCTTCTGCATACCCCTGATATGAGATTACACATCGTGAGGGTTCCCTTCTCAAAGTCTTATCAGCGTGACAGGCACTACGACTCCTCTCCTATTTGCACCCCCCATAATGCTGTCTTTTCCTCATATTCCTTTTCTCATGAAACACTGCTGTCTATACTCTTATCTCAAAGACCCTTCCAACTGATGTCTCCCCTTGTCTCCTCTGTGTTTTCTTTTCCAGATTCCAGTGACAGATGGATCTTTCTCGTGCACACTTGCTCTTTCCCTCTCTTTATTTTTGTTTTCGACATGTTTGATCTGAAGCTCTGAAGCTTCTCAAAGGGAACCCGGTAAAGAAGGAAGAGAAGGAATAGAAACTGAAGGAGCGTGAGCAACAGAAGAGGCAGCCCTGCCTTGTTCATCCAGATCACACTGTGAAGGGGCGGGGGAAGACTAGAGCAGAGGGAGGACTTGTGTTTGTTTTGGGGTGGGTTCAGTGTGGGTGGGGGGTGGGTGGGAGGGAGAAAAGTGGAAAAGGTATGTGAGTTGCTCATGAGCATCAAAGAAGATTTATTATCCTCGGCCTGAAATTTTGTTTAGAAAAGAAGCACAAAGTAGTTCCCTTCCAGACCAAACATCCATGGTCATAGATTTTGGGTGTTCTGGAAGAAGACTGCACGTGTTCCCTCTCCTCCATGCTCGTGGCTTGACCCAGAGGGCAAGAAGAAATAATGGTGATGACACCCGATAGGACTGGGGTGCTCATGCCCTTCCATTGCTAAACCCCAGCTACTGCCCCTTAGTTTCCTTTTGCTGTGGTCCTGAGTTTTTTGTTGGGGATTTTTTCCCCGTCCTGATGAGGGCACCACTGCAGACCATGCTGTGCCTGGGGTTGTGGGCAGCTGCTCTGCTCTTCTTGTTTTCCCCTGGCACTGTACGAGGTGACTGCTGGCTGATTGAGGGGGACAAAGGTTACGTGTGGCTGGCTATCTGCAGCCAGAACCAGCCTCCATATGAGACAATCCCCCAACATATCAACAGTACGGTGCATGACTTGCGTCTGAACGAGAATAAGCTCAAAGTGGTGCTGTACTCCTCCCTCAACCGCTTCGGCAACCTGACTGATTTGAACCTGACCAAGAATGAGATCTCCTACATTGAGGATGGGGCTTTCATGGGCCAGTCAAACCTCCAGGTTTTACAGCTGGGCTACAACAAACTCACTAACCTGACAGAGGGCATGTTGCGGGGCATGGCCCGTCTCCAGTTCCTCTTTGTGCAGCACAACCTAATTGAGCTGGTCACCCCTACTGCCTTCAATGAATGCCCCAGCTTGATTAGCATTGACCTGTCATCTAACCGTCTCAGCCGTCTGGAGGGGAACACTTTCACCAGCTTGAGCAATCTGATGGTGTGTGAGCTGGCTGGCAACCCCTTCAACTGTGACTGTAGCCTCTACAGCTTTCTTAACTGGCTGGCTCTCTTCAATAATGTCACCAAGAACTATGACCGCCTCCAGTGTGAGACTCCACGGGAGTTTGCTGGGTATCCGCTTCTGGTACCCCGTCCTCACCACAACCGCAATGCCATCACCATCTTCCAGTCCATGTGCAGAGGTGGCACCATTCCCTCCCTCTCCAGGGTCAACCCCACTCCTTATACCCCTGACTCCCAGCGAGACCTGGATGAGGGCTCAGCCATCAGCCCTGGGGACTTCCTCTCCGTCAAGCCTCCAGCCTCCTCCACCACTGACTCCTCATTCAGTCCCAGCATCAAGCTACATGACGTCACCATCACTTCAGCCATTCTGATGGTAACCATCCCCATGCCCTACAGTAAGATGTATGTGCTGGTCCAATACAACAACAGCTACGTTTCTGACATAGCAACACTGAAGAGCAAGAAGGAATATGTCACTGTCAACAAGCTGAAGGCCCACACTGATTATACATTCTGTGTGGCCTCTATCCGCAACAACAGGCGTTACAACCATACTTGTCTGACCTTTGCAACCCGAAGCAAAGGCAGGGAGGACCCTATTTCCAGTACTTCCACCACCACACACTATATCATGACCACCCTGGGTTGCCTCTTTGGGATGGTCATTGTCCTGGGGGTGGTGTACTACTGCCTGCGAAAGCGGAGGATGCAGGAGGAGAAACAGAAGTCCCTCAATGTCAAAAAGACCATTCTGGAAATGCGTTATGGATCAGATATTGATACCAGTACCATGGTCCATCCTTCCCAGAAGCTGGGTGAGCCACCTGTCATTCCTGTCTCACGGATGTCCTCCATCCCTTCCATGATTGGGGAGAAGTTGCCCCCATCAAAGTCAATAGAAACTGGGATGGAGACTCCTAAAGTCACTACTAAAGGTAACTACATTGAGGTGCGAACTGGTGGTGGGGATGGGCTGGAGAGAGCCCAGCGGGATGAGGACCTGAGGGAGCTTGACAATGGGCAAGGCTCAGCTGCTGAGATCTCTACTATAGCCAAGGAGGTAGACAAGGTCAACCAGATCATCAACAACTGTATTGATGCCCTCAAGCTGGACACAGCGTCCTTCCTGGGTGGCGGGACTGGTGTTGACTCAGATATGGCCTTTGAGTGCCAGTCCATCCCAGCTGGTTCCTCAAGTGGGCTAGAGCGGCCCAGCTTCCTTTCCCCACCCTACAAGGAAAGCTCCCACCACCCCTTGCAGCGCCAGCTTAGTGCTGATGCTGCTGTGGCCAGAAAGACCTGCAGTGTCTCCTCTAGTGGTTCCATCAAGAGCGCTAAGGTCTTCAGCTTGGATGTGCCTGACCACCCACCACTCAGCAAGTCTGACTCCAAATACATTGAGAAGGGCAGCCCACTTAACAGCCCTTTGGATCGTCTTCCCTTGGTGTCTCCGAGCGCCATCCACCACTTGGAGGTCAAGCCTTCTTACCATTGTAGTGAGCACCGTCACTCCTTCCCGGCCCTGTACTATGAGGAAAGTGCTGACACCCTGAGCCAGCGGGTGTCATTTCTCAAGCCACTGTCCCGGTCCAAGCGAGACTCAACATACTCCCAGCTCTCCCCCAGACACTACTTCTCAGGCTACTCCTCCAGCCCTGAGTATTCATCAGAGAGCACCCACAAGATCTGGGAACGATTCCGGCCTTACAAGAAGCATCACAGGGAGGAGGTTTACATGGCAGCTGGGCATGCCCTGAGGAAGAAGGTTCAATTTGCCAAGGACGAGGATCTGCATGACATCCTGGATTACTGGAAAGGAGTCTCTGCTCAGCAGAAGCTGTGACTCTTCCTCACAAGGAAACAATACAAACCAAGACCCCCCTCCAAGAAGCAGAAAAATAAGCCACTTGACTGTGAAAAATAAACCAACAGCAAAATACTCCTGACAAATACAAAACTGACAAAATCTTTTCTTAAAGTTTACAAGAACAACAGAAAACTCTCTCACACACAGACACACACACACACACACACGCCAAATTGTCTCTACTGTGTTATGGGGACCATTGTTCTGCCTGCAGATGGTTGGGAGGAGCGTCCTGCTCTAACACTGTGGTAACAATACTGGAGTGTGAGTGGGTGGGAATGGCCTGGGAGTGGGTGGTGGTGGTGGCAGGGGAAGGGCAGGAATGGACACTCACTGGGCACGAAACTCAGCTGAGAACTATTCCTCTTTCTGTTCCTGTTGTGGGCTGATTTTTGCTTTTGGGTAGGAGGGCAGGACTTTGGTTTAGAAAGCTTCCCTGTCTACCTGATACGCCTGCTATTCCAAATCTTCCATCACTAACTTTTCCCTCATTTTCTTCAGCAGTGGAGGCTTTTCTCTCTCTCCTATCCCCTTCCAAGACAGGTGGAATTTTTTGGAAGAAGTTCTCTCACTCTTTTTCCTTTGACCTTTCCTACCCCTCTCTATTAAGGCTCCCTAGGCTTGCACTTTCTGTCTAGGTACTTCATGAGCCTCCATCCTCCTCAGAGGAAGGAGAGGACATGTGAAGGAACAAGGGAGGTAGGACCTACCATATAATAGGCTCTGTGCCCTTGCGTTCCTCCTCCTTCCCTTCTCATGCCATGTTGCTGCTGTTGAACACCAGCAATTCTGGAGTGACAGGTATTCTCCAGGCCTGCTCAGAGCCAGTTTTCTGCTAGTTGGTGGGGGGGAAAGGGTTATGAATGTTCTCTTCATTATGGCAAGCCAGCTCCTCAAGGAGTGGTGGAGGAAAATGTAGGAAGGTCTGGTCTCTCAGAGATATAAAAGGTTCCCATCTCTCCATGAATGTCACAGGTCAGAGATGCTCCCCACCATACACACCTATGCTCAGGCTACCCTTGTGCAGTAAGTTTAATACTCTCTGTTCCTGTCCCCCTTACTATGAGGAAGGGACCTGGAGAGGAGCTCAGCAGAACAAGTTCTACATGAAGTTTCTGCAGCTCTTCCCAACTGACTTGCACCATGGGCTCTGGGGTGGGTGGGTAGGTGTGCATGAGAAGAGCATCACCCAACCTCCTCACTTCCTCGTGGATGTGAAGAATAGGATTTCAGTTGCTCACCTAACTGGGCTGGCCTCACAGAAAGTCTTCCTCTTAGGCCATGGACATCCTGGCATGGATAGGAGACAGCCTAGGGTGAAGACAAGGGCACAGGAAACAAATGAGATGTGAGAATAAGGCCTGGGTGTAGCCCCAGAAAGATGGCCCTGGTAGAAGCTCCCTGTGTGTTCAGCCACACTTTGTGTGCCAGGATAGAAGAGGACACCAGCCTCTGGTGGATGGCAGTGTTGCTTTGACTGCTTAGAGGCCCTCATGAGAGTCAGAGTAACATACCACTTCCTAACTTCTCCACTTCCTCACAGTTAGGTGTTACAAACTTTTCTTAGGGATCCTTTCGCATCTTGGCAAAACCCCAGTTTCACTTGTTAGGTCCCAGCCTCTGTCCCTTGGATAGAAGATCTGCTACAGAGTTGGAAATGAGCATCATACTGCCCTCTCTACCTAGTCCCATTTCTAAGCAGCCCAAGAAAGCACAATCTTGGCACCATCTCCCCCAAAGTTTTGTTGTCAGGCAGGGGTGCTGCCTGTTAAGCATGTCTTTATGCAGCACAGCGGGCCTCCTCTCCATGATCTGCCCTACACCTGACAGTTGTTCACCTCTATCCAGATAAGGATGAGGACCTCTCCTGTGTTGGCCCTCCCTAAGTGGTTATTTCCTCTTTGAGGTGCTCCTCAGAAGCCCCAGTGTTTTTGGGGGCCTGGGAGAAGAATGAGGGTGTAGGAGCTTCTCTGGGAGGGATTTACATGCTGTGTACAGAGAACTTACCTGTTATCTGTCAGGTAGTAGCACTGCCAGCTGTGACAGCTGGTTTCTATGCCACTGGTGATATAATTTTGCCTTCTGTAAGTGAGGAACAGCAGAGACTCCTTTTCAGTAATACAGGATGTCATGCAGATCCTGATGCGGAAAACCAGAGGGGGTATCCCAAAAGTCAAAACATGTGAAGATCTGTGGTGTTTCTTCTTTGTAGGGATGCTGATGGTAACAATCCTAAGCCAGGTCCTGATCCCATTGCCTCAGACTCCTTCACTGTCAGCCTGCTTCCTCACAGTAAAAGCATCATTTTGCCTTGAGTCCAGAGGTGTCCATGGTACTGACTCCACACAGTAAGAGCCAGTCCAACCCAGAGGAAAGGGTGTGAGTGCACACGTATGTGTGTCTGTGTGTGTGTGCAGAAGGATGAAGGGAAGTCACAAATGGAAGTCACGTCACTGCTGCCAGGTGTCCCTCCATGTTGGGATCATGCAGCAAATCAAGACAGGTAAATGCTGTGAGAGGTGCTTAGGCACAGCAGAGCCTCTTCATCTACCACTTGGAGCAAGCCCAGTGGTCTTCCAGCATGGTAACCATCCAAGCAGAAAAGACTATTGGTTAGGGCACAGAACTGGACAGGAAAAGGAGGATGGCAGGCAAGGGGGGATGGAGTCTTGTTCCTCTCCCCACCTCTTCCCTCCCTATGCTTCTCTGCTGAATGGTCTTGTAAACAGTTCTGCTCAATCAATACTTTAGGGAGGAGCATTGACCTGTAAAGGTTTCTGCTCCCTCTCCCTACCACCTCAACGAGGCAGAAAAGAAAGGTCAGGGATACAGCTATCATCAATCCCTTCTTTTTCCTGTGGTAGGGGTGAGGCTGGATAGGGGGGACAAGCCATTTCTCTCCCAGTTGTAGCGCCCCACTCCAAACCAGTGGATGAAGTTTGCACAAGATGGACTGTTCTGTGGGAGGAAGAGGGCAAGGAAGGGAAACAAAGTGTCTCACCTTCCTTCCTCCTCCCTTCTTCTTTGTCCTGCTCCCTCCCCAGGGACGAGGGCTCACAAAGTGATGCCAGTCCTGTCGGAGGAAAGCAGATTTAACGTTCTATTTGCATGATGATTTTACTGTATTTTTCTGAGCAAACACCTGTTGTGTATGTGCCAGTTTGTTGGAATTTAACCTCCTTCCTCAAAGTCTCTCCTGTCCTTGTCCCTGTTTTCCCTGCTCCTTTCATTCATCCCTGATGTGATTTTATGAGACGCTCCTATCAGTTTGGGAGGGAACATGCTCCAAAGAGAACCCAACCCAATCAGCCCCATAAAACCTTTTCCTTCTTCTTTCCGGGGTCTCCCTCCCCTTGCCCCAAATGTGGTTTCTCAGCTGCTTTTCAGGGTCATGTGCATAAAGGGGGATGTGTTATATACACCAAAGGCCTGCTCTTTCTAGTGGCCATCTTTTCTCCTAGTTGTTGAGAAACAGGAGTGAGGCCCATCAAGATAGATCTCATAAGAGAATCGCCATCCCTGTGCCCTGGTTGTTCTTTCCTGAAATCTACAAGCAAGGTTATTCTTGGGGGAAACAAGGAATGCTTCAGCTGCAGGAAAACCTCTGATACGGTAAAAACTTGATGTGGAGCTGGTTACAATCACTTAGAAGACCTTCCACCACCTTCCTCTCATTGATTGCATGGAGCTCTGCATTAAGTTTGCCCTACCCATTCTCTGCCCTGGTTGGCCCTGGCAGAGAACAGGGCATGATGAAACCTGAAAAGCCTCTTTGTTGGGAAAAAGTGTGGAGAGACTGTCTGAAGTTTCTAAGCCCTCTATGGCTTGGCTTTGGCAAATCTCTCAATGCTGCCTTCTCCCAAGGCAAAGTGGATTTCTGGGGAAGAACCAGGACTAGACTCTTTCACACTTTATTTCTGGCTTGATGACTCTTGGCAGGGACAACAGGGGTTTAGTTCACCTCACTGGAAATTGTGAAGGGTGAGGAATGAGGTTGGGTGCAGACCTGCCCTCTACCCCCAAGAAAAGCCTTGGGGGGAAGACTTGGCTTGGATCCTGCATCCAGAAGAGCGAAGGTGAGACCTTAGGTGTGCTGTTCTCATGGGGCAGAGCTCTTTCCCATACCTGATGTTGCTGCCCCAGCTTATGCTGTGGTGCCATGTTCCCTTCTCCCCCTCCCCACTCTTTCATACTGAATAAATCCCTCTCGAGGCAGGTGTGAAATATTCATGACTGACAAATGAAGAATTATGTCGGGCTGAGGAGGCCTCTGTGTGTTTGCAATGCTAATCAGCCTGCCTTCCTGGAGGAGGCTCTTCCTGGCAGGCTTGAGGGAAGAAGCAGAAGATGCAGGAGGGAAGGTGGAAAAGGAGCTGAGAAAGAGAGGAGTGGCAGATGCAGCAGGGATGAAGAAGGTGTGGTGAGACCAAGGAGTGGGGAGGCAAGGAGGAACAGGTAGAGGGAAATGGAGAAGGTGGAGAAGAGGGACAGGCTGGAAAGACCCAGGGAAGAGATGGCCGCAGTGGAAAGAATGGGATGGTAAAGGGACTAGTGAGGACAAAGGGACAACTAGGGTTCAGCACAGGGGTTGAGGCTCTCTGAGAGAAGGTGGGGAGTTAGTCAGCAGTGCCTGGAGAAAGAAATCTGGGCGGACTTCTTGATGAGCTGTGACCCCTCTCTGTAGGGCAGAGCTCAGTGCTACAGGGTGGGCAGCTGCCACACATGCAGGAGCTGGACCCAGAGCCCCAAAAGCACATTTGCCATGCTTGTTGCTGACAGGAAAGCTCAGCTGCATCGGGAAGGACACACAGTCTCCAGGAGTTTAGAGAATGTCCCTTCAACCACCACCACCGCCTTCAGCACAAGCCGCAGGCAAGAAGAGCTGATGGAGCCATGTCCTCTTCCTGGAGCCAGCTTGCTGCTGTCCCACCATCTGAGCAGGAGGGAGCATTCTCAGGGTGGCTCAGTGTGAGACAAACACTCTGTGCCACCCCCCACTGGGCTACAGAGGTATCTTGTAGGGCTGGCAGAGCCTGGCCCACCTCAGCCACCCACTGCCCACGCTGTATGAGACAGATGGTTTTGGGTCCTTCCCCGAAGGAAGGGGAAGGGGGAGTGTCTGTTTTGTCCCCCCTACACACGCACGCACTCCCAACCCTGTCCTTCCAGCTTTGGCCTTGTACTGTGAGGGGTGTTCTTGGTCTGTATCCCCTTGACTGCCCCCGGTGTGTGCCCTGGAGAGGTGTCTCCATACCTCTCCCTGCACCATCCCACCAGGGCAGCTCTCTGCAGGGCTGCCCCAACCCATCCCCAGTCCCTGGGCGGAGATAGGGCATTCTCTGCCCAGCTTCTCCTTCTCCCACTTCTCCCACTCCCTCTCCTCCCTGCCCCACCAGGCTTAAGTCCACCTTTTCCCCCATTACAATCCCCCTCTGTATGCCCCATCCTCTCGCGTTCGGCTTGGCCTTTGCCTCCCCCATAATTACCACCGCCACTGTGAGGCCTTGCTCTTGGGTGGCCTGTCCCCACCGCCTGCTCTCCATCTTCCCCATGGGGAGGAGGAAGGAGAGTCCATCCGGGTCAGGCCAGACCCTCCAGGGCTGGTACGGCTGGTCCATCCACAAGCACAGCATCTGGGGTGAGGGGGTGGGAAGGGGCGGGCAGCTGCCGGGCACAGAGAAGGGGGCATCAGGCCTTGAATGTAAGGAAGGGCCTGGGAGGCAGCTGCTGGGACTGGCCTCTTTGGTGTTCCTCCTTCCGTAACAACCCTGTGACCCCCTCGGTTGTGTATGGACAAATTTGAGTTGGAGTTATGTTCTTTTATTTCTTCTTCTCTTTTTTTTTCTTTCTTCTTTTAGATTTGTATTTCTTTCTCATTCTTTTCTTTCTTTTTTTTTCTCTCTTTCCTTCTTTTCCTGTTCTAAAACTGAATGGCACGAAATCGTTTTTCCTCAACTCGGAGATTCCTGTATGGAGAAAATCAATTTCTATATTTGCAATAAATTTCTTATTTAAAAAAAAAAAACACCTAAAAAAAACAACAAGCAAAAAATACAAAAAGCTGCTTCTGAGTCCATTTGTTCCAGCCTTGTCTGGTAGAGGAGGTGGGATGGGATGGGATGGAATGGAATGGAATGGAATGGAATGGAATGGAATGGAATGGAATGGAATGGGATGGAATGGAATTGAATGGGATGGGAGAAAATGGGATATGGATGAAATTGAGAGAGCTGGGTCAGGGAACGTGAGAAGGATTCTCCCAGGCACCCAGTGGCCACCCACTACCCCCAAACACACTTTTTCTCTGCCCTTGGCTGTTGCCTTTTTTGGATACATCCTCATTTTTACAGAGTCATCAGTTCTGTCATGATACCAGTCCTCTCCTGCACTGATCAGCACTCAGTTCCTTCCCCATCCTGGGCATGCATGCAGCACTGCCTAGGTGTAGGGCAGTGCTTCCTTGCCCATCACCTACACAACAAATCCTCAGCTGGCGGTGAGAGGCTCAAGCCCCAAAGCTCTCTGGAGGAGGGTAATCCAAGGCAAGCGATCCAGCCATGGGTAATGACTGAGCAATCTGTAGCCTAATCCACCAGCAGATATCCTGATCTCAGCTCTTCCTAAGCATCAATATTTAAAGTCAAGAATGCAGCCAGCAAATCCATGCCTATTGGTGCATTTATACACATAATTAGGCCAATTTGTGTATGGTGACATAGCAGCCATTCCCTTGCATGTCTTGTCTCTTCTCTGCCTCCAGTTTCTTAATGTTTCTTGTTTCTCCTGAGAGTGGTATGGCTCCTTGGCTCAGAAGGGTTCTTTTTTTTGCCCTGGCAGATCCAGCTTTAAATAGACGGGTTTAACCATGGCTTCTAGGCTTCCTTTTTGGGTGTGCTGAACTCACAACCTCTGCTCCTCGTGTAGCAAGGGACGGGAATAAATGGTCCTAGGGAGTTGTGAATATGGACATAACAGCTCCTGGATATATATGCTACAGTAGCTGACGACTCTTATTAATGCTTGAATTGATTTCAGAGCAGACTTAGGAGCAGATGCTACTACAGGCAGATGCTTCACAGTCTGACATGTTCTCCGGTGGACTTGGGAAGAATGATTCAGTGTGGGAAGGAATGGTGCTGGGCTGTGTATCTCTGGGAGAGGGACAATGGTGCATAACAAAGAGGAGCTCTTCTGGGGTTAATCAGAGTTTCATCTGCTTGGTAGAAAGCTGGATCTTTCAGTCAAAGTGGTGTTCCTGGAATCTGCATCTCTGCAGTGCAGGGATACAGGCCTTCTGAGACAGGGAATCTCAAATCTTGGGAGGAATTAATGCATAAATTATAAAATGGCGTAATCTAATCAGTAGAGAGCCCCCATGCTGTTTATTTTGTTGCTAAATTCGATTTTGTCTCCACAGTTCTTGCATTTCATTTGGTTGCTCTGCCACAGGGATGAGAAAGGACAAGATATATTTGCAAATGCTGTCTAGGGGGAGTGGGAAGCTTTGGGAAGGGAAGACTGTCAGAGCTGAAGTCATCACAGATGTCCTGAAGCCAGGTGAGGACTCTTGGGCTTGGGGGGGACATGGAGGCACTGTAGTCAGCCCTCTGGGCCAAAATAATCTGTGATGAAAGAGTTAAGCAGTGCTTGTATTTAAATAGCCTTTGGCTGATTCCAGTCAGATACCTTAGCAGTCCTCTGCTCTGCAGTGTTGTGTGAGCTGGTGTGTGTCTTAGGAAGGGATGAGGTGTGAGCTTGCATCTGTGAGTCTGCATCGTTCTCTCAAGTGTCTCTGGATACAACTGTGTCCAACTGATCACAGTCTCTGCAACAAACCACACTGACCTCTGCCTCCAGAACCTGCTTGGTGGACTATGATGTCCATGGAGTCATCACGAAGTGAGAGAAGGGCTCACAGTTATGCTGTGGGCAGTGAAGGGGCTGCAGTGAACAGTGTGAGGAAGGGAGTCATCTAGGTGGCCAAAGTGAGTTGGCCTACTAAGCAAACCCATCCTGGAGAAGAACAGTGCAGCTTTGCATAGCCTCATGTTTTAGGCTGGCTGCAGACTCAGGAAGACCATTTTGTGTTGGCTTGTGGTTAGTTAATGCTGACATGGTTATTTTCCACCCCCGTGAAGTTCAGTGACTTATCCAAGCCATAATTTGCAGCAGCACAGAAAGAACTGACTTAGCCACAGAGCCTTTTGCTGGAAATCATATGGGACAGTTGTCATCTCTTTGCCTCTGTGTGTGTGTGCATGTGCCTATGTGTTATGGTACAGACAGGCATGTAGGCAACATTGCCCTCTTCTGGACTGACTGCAAGGACTGGAAGAGCATCTCTGATGGAATTGCATCCTGGCAGATGAATTCTGTTTCCACTGCAAACGTAACAACATTTCTGGGTCTTGATTTCCTATCCAAATCCTAGTGGCTTTGGATCAATCAGTCATGAGTCCTCAGGGTCAGACCAAGTCTAAGAGAGCAGAGTGAGGAATCCCTCCTCTCCAGATAATGCTGGCTCCAATGTAACCAGAAACCAACAGCTCTGAAGGGTAATGAGAAAATGGATGAGGGTGTGAGGGTCATGCTGCTGACATTTGCCCTGAGGATTATCCCTCAAGGGGATGAGAGCAGTGCAGGCTATGGAATGGTTAGGCTGACATTTTTCCCCAGGTCTTGGATGCACTTTCAAGTAAAACACAAAGGTCTGTATTGTGCAGAGCTAGAGGACAGACTGAGAGCTACACAGAGTCCAGGGGAATTTGGAGCTGTAAGTGCACAGGCCATGCCTACCCTTAGCAAGTGGTCAGGGGATGTCACTGAACAACCTGTACATCTCCCTTCTCATCCTTGGAGAAAACACAAAGTGAGAGAAGGAAAACTCAAACAGCCTGAAAGTGAAATATTTAGGAGTGAAGGGATAAGATAGATGGAACGAGGACTTGAATACTTTTATACAGGGGCACATACACAGTTAAAATGATGGATTAGTATCACTGGTGCTCCCCTATATGGACAAGCTCAAGGTTTTGCCACAGATTTGGTGGGACTGTGCCAAGGTGCAGAACTGCTCCATTCCTCGGCTTCACAAATATTCAACAGGGACCTGTGTCTTCCCTTCCCTTTCCAGGCTTCCTGGAACAGGGTCTGTCTCTCGCAACATGGTTATGTGCTATCTCTTGCAGTGGGATTGCCAGACTCCTCAGGGACTGACAGTTAACATGCATTCTCAAAGGAGAAGGGAATGGCATTTAAAGTGAGTCCAAGGAGCTGCATTGGTGACTCCTGCTAAGCAAGGCAGAAGTAAGCAGGTGCCCAGCTAATGCGACTGTGGAAAATGAATCAAAAGCCTCATCACTTTTTCAATAAGAAACACTTCAAAAAAGAAAAGTATTCAGCTCCATCTCTCTGTATATGTTGCCAGAAAGGGCATCATTAAGAATTCATTGCAACTTCTGCACCCAATTTTCCGGCCCAGTGCCTTGTCCCACTTGTCTTACTCCAGCTTCAAAGACAGTGGAGGCTCTGCCATGAGTATTGAGGGACAAACGGGACCTGAATAATAAGATGGAACTTGAAGAAAGAGTGGGGGGAGATGAGGACCACAGGTGAAGGGGTGAAGTGGCTGAAGGAGGGAGAAGAACAGTAAGGAAAGGAACATGAGAAAGAGCCGGACTTGCCCTCAGACTTGTGAGCAAATAGGCACAAGCCTGTCCCAGCTGCTTGCTGTGTCCAGCTTACATGGGCCTAGGGATTTCTTTCTACTCTTCTCTGTCTTTCTACTCTGTTCTTTCCCTTCTTGAACATCCAGAGATGGTGAGTGGGGATTCCTAACAGCCAAAACCAGCACAGCTGGACCAAGGTTCTGAGCTGCAGGATGGTGATGCAGCTGACAAAAATGGCCAAGTCAAGCCAAACTGTGTTATAGGGCAGATTCATCAGGACAAGGAAGTGCAGGCTAAATCCATAAAGTTTGAAGTGGCTGTACTTGTCGTGTATGAGTGCCTTCAGGTGAAGGAAGTGTCATGATACCTGCTTGTTTGGAGGAAAAGGTGCTTCATTCTGGGGTTTGTTCAAATTGAGCATTGGGCCAGGAGACATGAGATCTCAGCTTCTCATCCCTTCACAATAAGGTGGGGAGAGAGCTTTCACCTTTGTTTCTCTGCCATACATTTGCTATCTTTTGTCACCATCATCCACAAGATTTCCTGCTCTTGACACCTGTTCCTCTTTTTCTCTGCTTCTCAAGTGGCAGCCAGGGAGATAATTGGTATTTTTGACACTGTCTGTTGAGCTCTTTGTGGCAGGAGCTGCCAGAATGAAGCCGTGAATTATATAATAAGGGTTAATTAGAGGCTTTTCAGGACTATGTTACCATACTCCATGAGGATGTTGCCGTCCTTTCGGGGCTGTTGTAGGAAACGGTGCCTTTGGGGGACAGGAGCAAGGAGGTGTCAAAGCCATTGATGGTGGCTGTGGTGGCCAGGAAAAGGTTGTTCTGGCTCATTAGTGGCACCAGAGGTGCTGGGGTGGACCACACAACTCAGGAGAGTGAGAAGCAAAGTTGGACACAGACTGAGGTTTAATGACTGATGTGGTGGAGGTGGAGGGTTTTTAAACTCCTATAGAGTTGTGGTCTGATGTTGGAGGAATAGCTGGGTGCCAGGTTCCTCAGTGGTCCTCATTCTCCCTCTGCTGCTGAAGGGAGCTGAGCTGGAAGGTAGAACTTGCCAGGGCAATGTCCATAGAAACCAAGGCTTGAGTGAACTCTGAAAGGCCCTCGGCAACTCCCAACTGCCAGATGACAATTCTGCTCCTGCATGGGTAGCCTGCTTCTGTAAGAAGACCTCATGGTTCCATCCTACCTCTCTAAGAAGGTTGACCTGCCTGTAACTGAGTGTCCAATGGGAGAGACCACCAGTTCAGTGGTGGAATGTGAGGGGGGAGAAGTGATCCTCCAAGTTTTGCTGTCCTTGTTGTCCCACAGCTACTCTCTTTCCACCTGTCTGCCACTGCTGGGTTGTTTGACTTTGGAGATGATGAGGAGACACTGCTCCCTCACTCCCACCTAGATCCTTAATGGAGAAGGGGGCACTAATTTCTCCAGCCCTGTTTTGCAGATCGTGTGCCTGAAGGTGAAACTGCCTGAGGCAGGTTAGCCAGCTTGAGAAGGAGGTTTAGATGACAGATCTCTTTCCTGCTTGCAATTGTTGCTATGCAGGGATGCTTCGAAGTGGTTGGCTTTGCCAGCACAGCCTCTCTACACTCCTGTGCCATCTCAGAGGAGTAAGAAACTCATCTTGTTGCTTCAAGGCTTTGGAGTCATCACTAGCATATTATGGAGTCTTTCAACAAAAAAGTATAAACTGCAAGGTCACCATGTTATAGCATAACACACCCTCCTGGGTCTGACAAAACTTGAAGAACTCCTTTCCGGCTCTGGGGGAGTAATGGACTTCCCTGAGTCTCTTGAAAAATTACATCCAAGTATTAAATCCAATGAAAGATCTTTGGGAAATCAGAGAGATTTCTCTCCCTCACTTTCTCTTCACACCACTAAGTTCCAAGTCCTGTCAGTGTGGTGGGTGGAGGGTAGCAACACACGATGGCAACCAAACCTCTGGGCTTCTTCTGCCTGGCTGCTTACCTGTGAGAAGCAGACAGTCACCTGAAACTGTTAGAAGAGGACACAGGTTTTACTTCCACCTCTGCTTAACCTTCTAGGCCATCAGCTCTCTCCTCCTTTCTTGTCTATTGTGCTTTCCTCAGAATTTCCAACCCCTCCCTTCATACTTTCCCTTTTTTCTGTTTTCTGTTTTCCACCTTCCTTCATTGACCCTCACCTCTCCATTCCCTAGGGAATCATGATTTTCTCCATCTCTCCTCTCCTGTATTTTTTTGATACCTTCACTCACCATCTTCCATCTGTTGTCCTTTTCCTGTTTCTCCTTCTTTCCTTCTATTCAGCCCCTTCTATCTCCTCCCATGTCCACATATTTCACCCTCTCATATAATATCTAATATAATTCCTCACATCTTGAGTCATCCTAACCTGCAAGGAAGTGGTTTCCCGCAGGGAAACAGAATGTGAAAAATATCTTTGTTCACCAAAAATTAAATATTGACCATATGGGGTGGAAAAAAGCCAACAAACTAGGGGAAAAAAAGTGCCAGCTCATTGCTCGGAAAGGGATGAAAAAAGGCAAAACTTGTCTGAACAAGTATTCACCACTGGGTTCAGTGCATTTCTGCATCAGTGTGCACTGAAAGCCTTGCTAAGGTTCTCAGACAGAGTCACTGCAGTAGGGCCAACCTAGACCGCACTGGGGTGGACAGAAGGTGGAATCTGGGATTCAGGGATGCAGCTGAGATACAGTCAGTGTGTGAAACAAATTTAAGGTGTCTCTTACACACACACACAGAGTCCTACAGTTTTGTCCTTCTAGGCTGAGTCAGTTGGATATTCTCTGCTTCAGTCATTTCTCAGATGATGCCTCTGCCAAAATTACTCCCTTTGTGACTCTTCCAGAAATGGCTGTGACTGTGGGGTAAGAAGGTCAGGGGTAGGCTTCTTCTAACATGGGGTCATATCATCAGAAATAGGAACCTGGTGAACACTCTAAGCATACCTGGAAAAGTACTTCCACGAGGAATCAGGCACTTTCCCTTGCAGACACATTTCCCTGACATTTCCCCAGGTCTCTTCTGCTTCCTTATTGAATGTTCTCAACAGAAACAAATTTCTCCCACACCTTGATCCCAGAGATGACCTACTGCAGTGTCTGAGCATCATCCACAGGATGAAATTTCTTAACAAAGGCCATAGTACAGGGTAAGTCATATAGATTTGGGCAGGGGCATCACCTCAGAAATGACTGAAGGAGAGAAAGTAACATACTGTTCTTACAGGCAGGGGACAGACTTAGCACCACACAAAATGACTCAGAGAGCAGCTTTGGTGGGTAGAGAAAGAAAATCTCAATGAATCCCTCAGACCTTTCTGTTTCAGTGATCTATTAAACAAGTCATATCTCTGTGTACAGCAAGTACAGGATTAATCCCACATGATTCTGGTATTTTTAGCAGCTTGCTCACAGCTAGGGTAACTGGGACTTCTTTCTTGCTTCACTTGCAGGAGCCCTGAAGCCAGTCTCCAAAGGTTCCTAGTAAATAGGTAGATCTCAAGTGAAAATCCAGGTCTCTGAGTGCTGTAGTGAGAGATGCAAGATGTTTGATTACAAGAAAAATGTCTTGGAATCTATCTGAACCAGCTGTTCTACAGCTGGATCTTAGGCTAATTCACTATGTGACCCTGCTGTGATCCATGAAAATGAGCAGAGGATGGAAAGGCAGGCATCTGCTTCATCAGTGCTTGAGACAGCACTTCGTGTAATGGTGGTGGGGCAGTGTTGGGTCTTGATGCGGGGTGAGGCTGCATACAGACAGGAGACTGGGGAAGGGACAGTAGCAGAGTGGTAGCAATGGAATGTGCCTTCTAACACAGACCTTGGGAGTATGATCTTGCTCTGCAGGGCCCCAGATCTCTCTCCTTTCTCAGTTTTTCACAGCCCAAACTGAATGGGACACAAAGTCTCCCAGCAATGCAGAGGCTGTGGCTGTGCTGCCAACTTTTGATGTTCTGGAGTCAGAATCTACCGTGAACAGGCTCTGTAGTTGCAGCTGGGTTCCTCTGGTGTGTGATGGGGGGCATGTGCTTCCCACCCACTATTATAAATGAGGGGATTTGGTGGGCAGGAAAGGATTCCCTTTATGGGTCGGCTCCTTCTCCTAGCTTCTGCTGACACCACTTGGAACCATCTGGACAGAAGAGATTCCTTGGATCTGCACCAAAGTTCCTTGGACAGCACACATCCAGAAGACTCTTGCCAGAAACAATCCCTGCAGACAGCCATAATGTCAGGGTTTCTCATCATCCAGATGAGGCAGCCCTCATAGATTATTACTGCACTGCTAGCATTTCAGGGAGGAAGAAGGCCCAGTGGAAGAAGGCACATGTTTTCTGGTCTCTGTATGATCATCACCAGGTGACCACCATGGCAGATGCAGCAAATTTATCTGCCCAGGAATCATGACCTTTCTTCCAAATGAAGGAAATATTTTGTGGAAAAGCAGCAGAAAAACTGCCATATCAGCATGAATCAAAACTGTCTGCGTCTTCTTCTCCACTGAGGATTCTAAAATCACAAATAGTTTGAAGAAGGCAAGCAGGGCAAAAGTACTGTCTATTCCTTTCAATGTAAGAACATTGAGTATCTTTGAAATGATTAGGCATCAGGTTTAAGAGAAAATTCAAGGAAACCTTATATCATAGTACAGAAATAGCTGATGAAATTCCTTGCCAAAGTCTTTAAACCAAATTTCTGAAAGTCTTTAAACTGCTGTTGGCCACTATGAGGGAAAGAGAACACTGGGAGAGACGGATCTTTGTGATGGTCCAGTACATCTGCCCTTCTGCATTACTGCATGTCTTATCCAACCTCTGGCATCCTTGTGTCGAGGTCTGCCCAGCAAGGCTGCTGCAATGGTCTGAAATGCCAGATAACTGTTAGCTGATGCTAAGATCATCTGACAGACCTGATGGGAAAAGAGCTGCATCTGAAGCTTCCCAGCACTGCAGCAGTGAGACTCATGGTTTCAGAACAGAGTTTCTGCAGCTGCTGCTTCCAGTTCTACCAGAACATAGTGAGCAACTGCATAAAATTCAGGCTTTATAATTATTTGGCATGGACTGAAAGAACAAGTGGTAGAAAAAAGCTTGAATATACACAGCAGCAATCAGACAAATGAACAGGAGAAGGAACTACTTTTAGCTTGGGCTTCTCATCAAATCAAACCATATGTCAGGACAGCCCTGGAGACATGCGTACCTTGGGGACCAGAGTCTTAACAACTGGTCAGCACCTTGGCAGGTGTCGTGACCAAGACAGAGGCACAACAGATGACATGAGAGAGGGAGAACCATGGTACCAGGGCAGTGGAATCCTCCTATCAGCAAAATTTGCTTCATGACAAGAATGCTGACGTCAGTGATTCCTGATACAGGGAGTAGTAGGATAGAAAAAAGCCCAGGATTTTATGGGTTAAAAATAGACAAGAAAGAAGCTGAAACATATGGCTTCATGACCTAAAGCCCCTTCTGAACCAAGATAGGTCTTGAGACAGGAAAGTCCCTGTGGGATTGATCTTGGGAGATGTAGGACTATACCAGATGTGCAGATGGTAGGTATGTTCTGCACTTGAGCAGATGGCAGGTATGCTCTGCACTACTCAGCTGTGGGACACTGTGCTGAGTATCTCTGAGTAAATCTCTAGGTGAGTTCCCTATGACTGTCCAGAACCTTAAAAATAACAACAATACAAAAGTATGTAAGGAACAAAAGGAAGACTTGAGAAATGTGGGTTCACTGCTAAATGGGGCATGTGGCCTGGTGAGACAGGGCATGGAGAATGCTGATGTATTGAATGTCCTCTCCAGCTCAGCCTTTACTGATAATACTGACCTACAGAAATGCCAGGTCCCAGAGACCAGGGGAAAACAGGGAGCAACTTGACCTGTGTGGAAGAGGATCAGAGAATACTTAAAGAAACTGGACATATGTAAGTTAATGGGTCCTGATGAGATGCAGCCAGCGGTGCTAAGGAGCTAGCTGATGTCATTTTAAGGTCAATCTAAATAATCTTTGAACACTCATGGTGACTAGGAGAAGTGCCTGAGGACTGGAAAAATGTAAATGTCAGTATGGAAGTCTAAGTCTATAGGAAGTCGCGGGAAGGATCTTGCCAACTGGAAAGCATGGAACTGAAATTCCTCTGTCTTCTAAAGGCATGCACCTCTAAGAAGGGTGATGCTGGTATGAGGAATCCATGCATTTCTGATTCCTGCCAAGTTGGAATGATGTTGGTGAGGCAAGGTTTATAGGGGAGATAAATGGCTTTTTTTGGACAAGCCAAATTGAATGTAAACATGGACAAGGTCTTTTTTGGGCTTGCTGCATTTACCTCCTTCAGACCTGCATGTGGGCCCAACATCCTGCCCATTTATTTCTGCTTATATTATAGCTAATCCTTTACACTCTTACCATCTTCAAACATCACACTTAGAGCAGTCCTGATGTTAAAATGTGAATTCTTATTTTCACAAAGACCTGGATGTAAAAACTACATACCCTACCCTTTTTGGTGAGCTGGGGAGAAAAGGAAGGAGAAGATTAAGGATTTATTTGATAAGCCATTTGCCTATGAGTACCCACTGTGATAATCCACACCTGCAATAAGGAAGAAGAGGATCAGCTGTTCTTCCAGGTAGTTGAACTGCAGTTCAACAGTTAATCTTTCAGAGCTGATCTTTGCTTCTGTATAGCTTGTTCTCACATAAAGCTCACCTGGTGTTCAGGTTGACTCATGTGAACCTGCCACATGCTGGAAACATCACTTTTCTGACACCAAATAAAGCAGAGTCTAAAGCAAAAACCTCATGGACTTGCCAATGAAGGGAGGTGTTGGTGAATCCTAGGAACTGCAGCATGTTTCTTGATAAGCCATAAGGGTTTGAGCTCCTCCTTAAGGGGATTGAACTGAGTCCGGAGCAAAGCAAATAGCAGTAATGTAGAAAACAAGCAGTACAGACTAGCAGGGAATGAGATACTGCGGAGTGAATAAGACAGCCTTGTTCCCTGAAACTCCCACCAATGCCCAAAAGAGAAATAGCCAGAAGAAAAAGAGATGTCTGCAAGCACAAGTGTGAGGGGGAGAGAGCATGTGTGAAACACACATTGTGTGAGGGAGACGGGTCCTATACAATGCTTGAGAGACATGGGTCCTGTAGCCTTTGTATTTGTCTTAGAGCTTGTGTGTTTGAGACAGTGTGAGGGAGCCCGAGACAGCTACCCCGTGCATGTGAGCAGCAGCGTGAGAGCCAGGCTGAAAGAGAGGAGTGAGCTGAAGTGGAGCCTCTCCAACTTTCTCCCTGCCTGGGAAGCTGCTTCAGGGGCTTGGAGTTGCGGTGTGTTGGCACATTTCAGGTGAGGATGGGGAGTTCTAAGAGCTATGCACTGACCCTTCTGGCTGGAGTCAGTGATGCCCCAGGAGCTGGGGATTCGCCACAACCTCCTGTCTATACATATGTCTTCCCTGTTATGGTGCTCAGTGTCCATCCCCACTAAACCTGAAATATCATCTGACTGGTCTGCAGCCGTGAGGATGGAAATGAGGGAGACTGGTCAAATAAACCTTTTCTCTTCCATGTACACTGAGAAGCCAAGAAGGACTAGTCCAAATGCCCCCAGCAGATACTAACTGCTGTTCTGCCCCCACAGCTGGTCATACTGTCTTGGTATTTGTGCTATTTAAAAGCAGAAGGCAGAAGGCCTTCCTCTTTCTTGCAGGAGGCTCCTCCATAGAGCCAAATGGCCAGCACAGCATAGCCAGGTCCTGCAGCTGTCCAGATCCAGTCCTGTCTCACCACAAACTCCCAGTCTTGGGGAAATGGGAACATCATGTTCCTTCCCAGCACCTGCTTGGCTTGAATACATCAGCTATTGTGCTCCTGCTGCCTCTGCAGAGGGAATTGCCTGCCATCTGGTGCTCAAAGACCCCTTAGTTTTGGTCAGGGCTTGGTGACAGATCCTTTTGAAGCCCTGCAAAAGTGAGGGAAACATAAGTGTGGTGGCAAAACAAGGGCTTCTGTAGTGCTCATGTACTATGAAATGTAGCTCAGCTCTCTGCCAGCTGGAGGGACAGCAATGTGAGCCAGATGCTGGGAACAGCCTTCCATGTTTGAGTGGCCATCCTCAGAAGAGAGGAAAAGCTGGAAGAAAAGCATCTCAGTGAAGCTCTGGAGATAGGAGATGGCACCATTACTGCAAGTCTTCAGGGATTTAAAGTGTGAGATTCTGGTTTCCAGAGCCATTTTTAGTGCCTTGGGCTATCCAAAACGCTTGCTCAGTGCTGGAGAATACCACACAGGACCTGTGGGAGTTATTCTGGAGGAGAAGCTGAAGAGAGGTAGCTGACCTTTCACTGAACACCAGTGTTCGGACCTCTGACTCACTCCTTGACTGACATAATTTTGCTAACCCTTAAAACCAGGGATAGCATCAGCATTGCAGATTTTCAGAGGTACCATGTGACATCATCTGGCAGAGCTTTTCTAAGCCTGGGTGATGTCATCACTGCAAAGTCTTGCTGTAGGACTGATGAGCCTGTTCTTTCTTGGTGAGAGAGCAGGTCTTTTCAATAGCTTTCAGCTAGTTGCATGTTCACACCTTTGCACTGTACAATAATAACACAAAGTAGATTTCAGTGCTGTTTGGAATAGTTTTTGTGAGCTGTGCCTTTGACTGAGATTGTGATGACATATTCAGAGACAGTGGCACCGGGACATCTCTTGTGTTGCCCAGGTGCAGGTCTTTTGAGCATGCCAAGTGTCTGTGACATGTCCCAGGCTCATGAGCTCTTCCAGGCTGTATACACCCTTGCCTTAGACAAAAAAATGAGGTCATATGTGGCATCCCTAAAGATGACTGCAAAGACAGACCATCAGTATGAGCTTTCTAAGGAAATGAAAATATGCTTCCCTTCTATATCGAAAGACTGTGAGTAGCAGCTTTTAACAAAAGGCAATGGTATCACCCACATGAGCCTCTAAAGAGAGTGAATGATGTCACCAACTTGTGCAGCAGTAAATTGCAAGGTCAATTCTAGGGACTAAAGACTGCTGAAAGACTTGAGCACAATGTAATGCCCAGCTGACCACTCCTAATAAGTAGGATATCCCTGCAGGCACTAATGAACACTTGTTGTGATTACTGAATCAGAGCTGGCTGGGGAATTTGAGCACATGCCTTCTTATTGTAGTGCAGGGCAAGTGTCTGAACGCACTTACCAGCAGGAGTGCCTCAGGAGAGAGTTACACTGCTAGATAAATGTCTGTTTTTAAGCCTTCCAGAAAGCACTGGTCTATGTTAGAGCCATGTGGCTGTAGCTCAGACCCAGAGAACCAAATATCCCTGGCCTTATACCTCTTCCATTCAAACATGCACATTGCTGTTTGTGGAGTGAGGGAGCCTTTCTTCATCACTGCTCCCATTAGAAAGGAAGCATATCCTTACCTGTTAGCTTCGGTTGTAGGAGAATTCAGCTGGGCTGCAATCTTGAAGACCCTCTAGGGGTGTGCAGATGTGTCTGGAGTGAAAGCTATGCCCAAATCCTATGTACAAAGAGTAGGATAGCTGTCTGTATTAAATTCTGCACAGTGTGCACATGTGCATAAGGAGGTGAGATGTTATTCTCACTCACACTAGTCTCCCCTTGGCAGTCCAGCACTGCCCAAGGTGCTTGCTGTGGTAGTCTGTCCTTCACAGCAGTTTCCTCTTCTCAGAGCCAAAAAGTGAGGCATGCCTTGATTGTTCCCTCTTTGTCCATGCTCTGCAATGCCCTGTTCCACTGCTTCTCCCTCAGTCCTGTGTCTCCTCCTTGGTCACATTCCCATGCCCGTGACCTCCATCAGTATTACCTGTCCATCCCCATCAGCCTCTGAGAACAGAGAGAACAAACTGACAGGCAAGAGCCATTCCTGATGGAAGGAGGAAGATAGTCCCCACAGCTCTCTCATCAAGAGGTCCCTCTAAAACCATCCTAATGAGATTCTCCTTAGGGCCCCTGTCAGCTCTGCCTTTCTTTGCAGGCTCCTTTGACAGACGGATGTCAGTTCAGGGAAAGCTGTTTGATGTTCTTCATCTTAATGAAAGTGATCCTCCGGCAGGCACTGTCTCCTTTGCCTCTAGGCAACTGTGGTCTAGCAGTGTCAGGCTACTCTGTGCTTTGTCATACTGGATCCTAATTAGTAGCTGGCTCCTGCTGCTTCTGGAGTCAACAGGGAAAACATCCCTCTGGCTGCAGTGGAGCAGGAGGTAGAGGATGGGAAAGTCAGTGTACAGAGAAATGGCAAGGGTCTGTGTGAGTTCCTTCCCATCCTCTTCAGATACTCTCTTTTTCTCTCTAAAGATGGATACGTAGGCAGCTCTGTGTTTTCTCCCTGGCTACTGTTGACCTGTTGTGCACACCCATGCTGTTGTGAGTGAGAGAGAAGAGGTAGCATCCTGCTCAGGATAGCTAAGTGCTGAGAAGAGGTGAAACTAATGGGAGATGTACTGTAGAGTGAGAAGACAGATTACAGGGTGCCTGCTCTAGATTTATCCCCAGATGATGTGTTGCGTTTTTTTTGATTCAAGTTGTTGGCTGAAGTTCAAACTCTTGTATTTTGTTTTCCTTTAAGGAGACATATTAACAATAGATCAAGGAAGTCCTCTGAGAGCACTCCCTGTTTCCCAAGGGACTATAAAGTGCTGCTTTGATAAGTCAAAAACTAGGAGGCAATTTCTTTGCTGCCCAAAACCCTTTCTTCAGGCTGTTCTTAGTCTTTTGCTTCCTATCTGTAGTCTCCCTGTTTTATCAGACTGCACTGCTTTCTTTAGTCCTCTCTCAAACACAGCTCTTCTATCACAAACCTTCTTGTTTTGGGAAGTGGCGTATGCCTATGTTTAGATGATGACCACTAATGCTGCAAACAGGAGGTTAATTGTGTCCTGGAACCATCTTAAAGAAAGGCAGCAGCTAAATCCATCTGATTAAAGGACATTCGATCGGTTTGTAGCAGAACTTATTCAAAATCTAGTCAGATCCTCCATCCTCATCCACAAGCAAATGCAGTCTCCCTAGCAATCATTATACCTGCAGCATCTCTTTTATTCAGCCCTGTCAGACATGCACAGCCCTGTCCTGTATTCCTCCCTGCCTTCCCAGTGGGGTGTGTGTCCAGCTGTACAGTCCAGCATCTCTTTGTGCTTGTGTATTGGAGCTTTCAAAGTGATCATTATATTGCTATATATGCAGCACAACGAATGACTAGTTTCTTTCCATGGCTCTCACTATGATTTCTCTGGGATAACTTTCAAACCCCCATCTCATTACAGCTTTGGAGACAAAGTGTACAGTGGGCTGCCTCACCCTTCTGCCTCTGTCTGTCAGGCCACTGTGGGTACATACAGGCTGCAAGAAGACCAGATCTGACTGTGTTGTGGGTATGTGGCCAGTCAATCAATAGGGGAGGCACTGCTGGGCTTTGGTGCCTCCAGGCTACAAGCTGGACAGCTGAAGAGGTTTGGTAGCGCTGCCCTAAAATACCAGATTTCTGGAAGCTACTGGAAGGCGTAGACAGATAAACATCTTGGGAAGCATGTGATGCCACTAACGCTGAGGTATAATGAAATGTCTTTGAGTTCCTACAATTGAGATATGGTTATTATAATGAATTTTAAATTATATTTGGAATACTTGGTGGGTTTTTTCTTTGAGCTTGATTTATATGTGGGCTTCTTATTGCCAAACTTTTCTCAGCCACAACTTTCCTTTTATTTTATAGAAGCACATATACTTTTACATACAATTCTCAAGAATTCAGAATGTTGCCCTCTTTATCTGACATTAGCAAGTGGTTCTTTAAAGGAGAATAGCCACTGAGAGACTTGGAGGCAAATTGCTAGGCTTAGCAAGGGTGATAGAGAAGGAAAGGGTAAAGAAGATTACAAAACAGAATCCATAGCTGCTATTTGGAGAAGATGGAGGGAGTGGGTGGGAGTGTAGAGAGGGAAATAGTTGTCCTTATAGAAGCCTCAAGTCAGGGAGCTGCTGGCCAAGTCAGGGAGCTGCTGGCCCCTCTCTGGAGGGCTCTGCTTGGCTGGGCAGCTTATTAACTGAAATGGAGAGAAAATGGAGAAGATTCAGGACAGCGCAGAAGATAAAGGGGCAAAGGAAGGCCTGACTGATGAAGGAAGATTAAGAACTAAATGTGTTTATCTTTGCTAAGTGATGACTAAGAGGATGTGTGATAACCATCTTCCCATCTGAGAGACATGAATAACTGTGCAAGTGTGTGTGTGTGGGCATGCTTTAGGGCAGCGCAGGGACAAGGCAGTTCAAAGAGCCATACCACAGTGGTTACCTTGCCCCTGCAAAGGCTCAAGGGCAGGCAGAATCCCCTCACAGCACCAAAGAGGGACCAGTCCTGCTGGGAGTTGGAAGAGATGAAGTTCGTGGGTTTGAATCAGGTGGGATGGGATGGGAAGGAAAATAAGGAAATCTCACTGCTCCATTTCCAGATATAGTGATCTCTCCTGCCCTACCCCTCCATTTTTCATATTATCATGAAAAACTACCCTTTAGTTACTCTGCCTCAGTTAGTCTCCTCACCTCAGCCTCTTCACAGCTCACCTCTGCTCTTTTCCCCATGTTTCCTATCTTCATTCTTGCTCATTTTGTTCATAGTTTCTTCTCTCTGTTGCACATGCCCTTTTTCTCCTTGTTTTCCATTTCCTTTGTCCATCTCCCTCACCTCTCCCCCTCTCCCTGTTTCTTTTTCAGCAGGTAGATCTGTATCTGTGATTGAAGGTTCATTTTCCTTTCATTCTGTGGGTGACAAATTCTGACTCAGATAATCACTTGTGAAAAATTAAGAGAGAAGCAAGCAGCTCCAATGGCACAGGAACTGGCCATGGTGTTCAGGAGGACTGAAGGCAGGCAGGGTGAGAGTTGGGAGGGTGCTGTGCAGGGCAGGAGGGTGGAGAGGTGGGCAGCAAAGATGCTGAACAGATCTAGGGCAAATGGGAACTCTCTTCCTCGGGCAATTTTGATTGAAGTGAGTAAAATGGAATCTGGTTCCTGAGATCTGATCTCATTGGGAAAACACGGTTTTGACCTTCACATTAAGGGGGAAAAAGGTAAAACCATGTAGAGGTTCAACCACACTGAGAGGTGCAGAGCAGACTGTGTTTGTCCATATTGCTGGCTCTAGCTTCAATTAATGTGCCTACAGTGAACTTAGGTGATGCTGGTATACCGTGTTGAAACAAGTATTTGAATAGGCCTTGCTCCATTCAAACTGTGTGACCATGTGTCTGCTAAGATGTCACCATGCAGGTGACGTCTCTCCCACAGAACACCAGCAACCTCTTTGCACTGGCCTGAGTGGTTCTGATGTGAACAGTAAGTCTAGTTCTTCTTCACCGAACTGGCTTTCTCAGGATTACCCTCCCATTGAGCTCACAATTTCTCTGTCTAAGGGAATGGCTGGATGCAGTATGATCCTTCCTTCTGTCTTGCAGGAGCTCAGTCAGTGCTGTTTACACAAAGAGGGAACCCTCTGTGTCTCATGGCACAGTGGTGCTCACAAAAGCAGTCATAGCTATGACACAGGGACTCTGATGCTCCTCCCTCCCTTGGGGGAACTTGTCAGTCACCAGTGTCATACAGAAGATCTAGGATTTCTGGTATAGCACAGTGAGCCTCAGCATCATCAAATGGAAATACTTGCTTCTCTATTCATGTAGAGCATGTGAAGTCACCAGGAAGGCACAAAGTTCTCAATGTGAATAAATCCTCTGAAGTGAAATGTCCTTGTTTCTCCCACAGGCCCATTTTGATTTTAGGTTCTGGGGCTTTCAAAGCCAGAGGTTCACCATCTTGCTGTTGGTGAACAGGCAGAGTCAGCTCTGTGGCACTAGGAGATCATGGCAGATCCAGATTGAAAGGTACCATTGATCACTCATCTGTCTTTTTGTTCTTGGCAGTTCAGTCCTTGGAGTCTTCAACCGGCAGCCCCAGTGACATGGTGACACTTATACTCTCAGCATTTATATTTCTGTCTGAGAAGTCATTCCCCTTTGCTCTGGAGGAAGCTTTCTTCCTGGGACACAGGGGAATGAGCACTGGGTAAAGACAGATGGTAGGAACAGGCAGACCTTTAGGCTAATCTGCGCTGTTCCACCTTGACTTTTCTAAGGCTCCTCTCCAGTGCCATGAAATTCAGTGTACAGAGAGGTGGGAGAAGAAGAAAGGTGTTAGATAAAGAGAAAGAGGAATTTGGGAGTAGAAGGCAACATGGCTAAAGGAGGTAGATAGAAGGCAGATCTGGCTGGGGATAGAGATGACTGGGGACCTGGGATGGTACTTGTGTGGAGCTGTAGCCAAGCAGAAAACAGAATTCAATGAAACATGGCCGTGAGGGAGCTGCAGGGGCAGAAACTATGGGAGTTAGAGACGAGCAAGAGAGACCACAGTTCCCTTGACTTAAGAGATCATTCTCTCTGCCCCCCAACCTCCCTCTCACCTTAACCAGACTGCAAGACAGGTGCTGCCTGACTCCTCCAAGAGCAGCACATATAATCAGCCCCAGCCTCTCAAGCCCTTCTAGGATCAGACTGAGGGAAGGAGTAACTATTTTGTTAAAGCATATATAAGTGTATTAGCACCTGGGGCTGAGAGAGTCCCATGTTTGATGGATTACTGGAGCCCTAATGTGAAATACCAGTACACAAAACACATCCTGTAGGAGACAGAGGCTGGGGCATAGGGGTGGGGGGTAAAGGAGGGCTAGCTCATTGCCAAGGATGCTAGATCTGTCCAGGCAGGAATCAGGGAGGAAGAGGCTCTGCGTGTGCATGCATGTGTAATAGGGGGAAAGGCAAGAAAGAAACAAAAAAAAGGGCTGTGTGTCTTTGTTCATTCTCCTTATTGCTTCATTAACAACAAACTAATGACTTAGTGTCCCTCTCCTGCTCCAGTTTGCTGACTGCCCAGCCCTCTGTTCGGCAGACTCCACTGATGGAGTGGGACAATGCTACTGAGGGTGCTTCAGAAGGTGCTGGATGGGCTGCTCTGGCTCTGTGGTTTTCCTTCACCCCTTCAGTCTGCCTTTTCTCATTCACCAATATGGCTTTGATGCGGCTCAGTGAGAATTTATATTTCAGCCCTGCCTGTGACACCGTCCCCAAGTCCCTGCAGCTCTGACGCATGCTTGCCCGCTCTCCCAAATGCTCTGCTTGGCTCAGCCCCTCCTTCTCATCAGCCTCTTTGCCATTCCTCATCCAGCCATGCAATCTTCCCCTCTCCCTCCAGCCGTCCCCCCATGCCACCACTGATTCCTGCTCTCTCAGTCACTCCATCTTTCCCTGACACGTCTCAGCCTCTCTCCCTGTGCTGCCAATTAGCACAGTCATCAGGTTTAGCCAGGCAGCTGGTGCATCCAAGGCTACACAATGAAAAGACAGGGAATTCTGCTTCAGAGCCAAGCTACATGCAGGCTCTCTGGTACCTGAGGCTCCTCTTACAAATGTTCAGCCTTTGGCCTTGCCTTGCAGGGAAAAAGTCATAGCCCAGGTTCCTAGGGATTGCCAACAGGCAGAGTGATCCTCACATTCCTGTTCATGGCTCCACTCAAAAAGTCTGTCCTACACAGCTAGAAGCTGACACATTGGATGTCCCTTGCTCAGCTGGCTGGCTAGGCAACTGGAGGAGCAGAGGATCCCCCAGAGAGACTTCAAAAGTGTAGATGTAGCATGTGTACTAAATTTGTGCCCTCTAGATTAAATAGGCTGGGTTGGCCCATGCTTCCATGGGCTTTTGAAGTGTACAGGCTTTGAAATAACCTCTGGAGGATTAGTATGACAACCTGAGCATCAGATCTCAAACACCCAGAGATTGGGGGGCAGAGTTTTGCAAGTCTCCTGCACAAGCAAACCTGCTCCCACCCACAGCCAAGAGAGTTGTTGCAGTGATTCACCTTCTGCACCCAACATCTGGACAGAAGAACAATCCTCCAGGGGTGGAGGCCCTTCCATCCCTTTGCTGAGCTCCTGCTGCACTTGCTTTGGGAGGATGCTCAGGGATTTAAATGAGGGGCGGGGAAGTGGCTGTTGCCCTCATTAGAAGAGAAAATATGACAAAGAAAAAGAGAGAAGGAGAGAGAGGGGAAGGGACATGGAAGCCAAATGTTCTCGCTGTCAACAGGAAAAATTATCTTGGTTTTGGGAAGGAGTGGTGTTTTCCTGCCCTGCTCCCCTCTTGATCAGGATTAGAGTGGTGAGCAGTACAGGCAGGCACAGCCTTGGGATGAAAAATGAAACAGGCCATGACATCTGAGCACGGCACTCATTACACGTGGCCAAAGCGGATGGGGAGACACCAACTTAGGACACAGAGTTCCCACACACTGCAAGGGGAAGCATGGCAGCACTTCTGATAGCTGGGGGTGGGGCAGGGGTCACTTGCCATCCCTCTCCATCCAGCCTTCTCCAGTGACTTTCACCCACTACCCTGCAGTTACTCACACACAGTGAGCTGGTGATCCTGCACTGTTCCTTACAGCAGTCCCTGTGAAGCACACACTGAGACTGTGCTCCCAGCCTGCTCTCTACACTTCAGGAAACAGAAGCCATCTAAGGAGCCCCTGGTCAAGGGAAATGTTGCATCAGGAGATTCTATGAGTCCCTTTCTACTTAAGTATCAGGTGGGGTTCATAGTGATGTAAAGAAGGGAGAATATCCAGCAGAAACAAAACAAAGGAGTGGACATTGGGGACCAAGACTTTAGGAAAGCTGGGGTGCTTGGAAGCTTTCAGAGAAGATGGAACATGGTATAGTGGCAGACACTTGTAACAGGCAATTTAGCCTTCGATGGAAAGGCTTCATCTGCCTCTGGAAGTAGTCCCAGCTCTGAGAGGGAGACATTTGGCTGATCTCACTACCTGTAGGGACCATGTATGATCTCTACCTGTTCCCCCAACCCTCAAAGCAGCCACTCAAGCAGAGAAGATCAAAGTCTGCAGTGTTTCAAAGTGACTGTCTCTTTCTCCTGTCCCAAACTGTGGTTCTTCTTCCCTTTCCTCCATCCAACCCCATGCACAATCCCTCCAGAGGGTAAGCTCATTGCAGAAGCTCTGCTCATCAGCACAGTCAGCATTTAGAAAATACCACAGCTGAAATTACCCTGTGTTCAGGTCTCTTCATATGAAGGCTGATGTGCCAGCAGCCAAGCAGCAAAGGTGCCCTCCCCAGGACCCCTTCCACTTCCTTCCCACCTCCAGACCTCAGCCTTTTCGTATTTAGTACACCCCATTGCTCTGTTTAGCTTACCTACTGTGAGCTCTCTAAGAGTCTTATGTGTTCTCTTTATTTCAGCAAACATCCCTTGAAGCACCTGAAGCACAAGGTGCTTCCCCTCAGCCACATGAGGAGTCTCCCTGCCACTTTCATGTTTGCATCCCAGTGACAGTGAAGGGCAGCAATTGTGGGAGCTATGTGGTAAAGACGCTGAACTCTAAAACTTCGTGTTTACTCCAGAGAGCCAAAGAGGGAGCGGGAGTGGCCACCCAGAGCTACTGTTGCACAGGAAAAGGCTGAGTCAGATGCTAAAGGTTAAAGGAGCTAGGACTGATGGCCATGTTAGGAGCTGGATACCAAAATCACAGCAGGCTTCTTTTGAAAGCATCAGTCAAAACACTTCTGCAACTCTGAAGGAGGCATTTGATTTACCGATTTTGACAGTTAAAGAGTAAACTTGGTACTTACTGAGTCCTGCACCTGCAGGAAAAATGATGTGAAGAACAGAAGGGGATTTCCCTGGGGAACATCAAGAGGTAAAAAGGTAGTGGAAACAAACTGGGAAAAATACAGTCCCTGGAAGACGAATCTGAGAAGGTTGGGAATGGAAGGTAAAGGGGGGAAGGCAGCCCTTGAGGAGCAGTGGCAGAGCAGGGGATAGGGTTCTAGGATTGCAAGAAAAGGAGGATGGGCAGGTGGGAGCAGTGGAAGACAGAGCTTCAAGGTAACAGTGAGGTGAGGCAACTCACAGTGTTCATGTTTCGTGCTGTGCAGACATAGGTAGCAGTGTAGTCTGAATGCCAAAGGGTCTGATCCCAGAATGGAAGTAAAAAATTGATATTCACAGGTTTGTGGGATGTTCTGACATTGTTTTGCACTTAGATCACTACAGGATAGGAAATAACACCAAACCGGGCAGTTACCTTTAGAAACCCTTTCTCAGCAAATTAAGCTGCAAAGGGATGAAAACAGGGAGTTAAAGAAAGGCTCTGAGAAAGGCTTAGCTTGATCCCAGCAGTGTGGCTGCAGTGAGGTCAGAACCCTGCCTTGGAATAATCTCCCATGGTCTTCACTGTGCTGTCCCAGGAGCCCACTCCTTTCTCCCAAAGGAGAAAAGATTATTGCCCTGGACTTCTCTTCATTAATTTTAGAGGTGGCCTTTTCTGAGAACCTCTATACTCATCACTCTTCTGGCCAAGTCCGGCTTGGCATTGAGCTTCTCCAACAACCGGATAGGCTGCTGTTGACACCACCGGCAGCTGAGGAGGCACAACCCTTCATGTAGGAAGACTCTGAACATCCTTGTCCTTTCCCTTCTTTTGTCCTCTCCTGATTGAAGAGTTTACAAGCTCAGCATTGCTGCTTGTGGGTCTCCCTAAAGAGTGTCTCTGAATTTTTCAGACAGTATCCTGGAGAGCACTTACTTTCTGATTAAAGAGATGAGGCTCCATTTGTGGAGAGAGGGAGCAGAATGTGAATGAGAGTGAGAGGTCTGCCATCAGGCAGGGTCCCTGTTCAGTGCTTTAGGCTATCCCCTCTATCAGTGCCATTCATCAATTTAACCCAATACAATGCCATGGCTTTAAGTGACTCCAGCATTAGAAAATCTGTCAGGCGTGAGATTTAGGGGGTGATGTGCGACAAAGCTGCTTCTTTTGCCAAGTCACACATTTTACTCTTTTTCTTTTCTTCCCAATATTTGTGGAGCTAGAAAATTGAATCCTCACTGATTCCTCCATATCATTTGTGAGATGAGAGAAAGAACCAGTATTTCTGCCGTGGATTGAAGGAAAAGAGGGAGGCTGTGGAGAATGGATCAGTGTGGGGCATGAGGGGGCCAGAAAGACTCAAAATAGACTCAGAATGGTTTTCAAGAGTAATACAGAACACTTTTTTTTTTTTAGGTTTCTTTTTAGTTTTTCTGTGCTGCCTCCCAAAACGCCTATAATCTATCCCTATCTACAAGGATGAACTTTATGCTGAGACATTACAGCATAAGGCTCACTAGTAATGTCAGAAGCCTTTTGGGAAGCAGAAACCCAACAGTTCTCTGTGATAGCTGGCAACTTACCTATCTCTGGTCTCCCAGAGTGGCTAAGGCCAGAGATGTTGAATGAAGTGTGGCATCAGTTGTGGATGACTGTAGTCACCTCTCAGATTTCTTTGCCAAAAGATATCCAAAGGCCAGTCCCAACCACACTGGCGGCTCCAGCTTTCACAGGATCCTGACTGGGTGCTCAGTAGGGTCATGGAGGGAAGGTACTTTGGCAAAAGCATGAAGGATGTGGTGGAGGTGGAGAGAAAGAGGAGGAACAATGGAAGACAGGAAGAGGGGCCCTGAGAAAAGCAGCAAGCATGAGAGAAGAGTGTGTATCAGTAGCATATGAACCAAGAAGTGTGCAGTTCTCAAGTGCTTTTCTTTCCTGATGCTTTTCTGCTTAATGCACTCTGTGCTCATCCCCCTAGATCCCATTTCTGTCGGATTTAGCAGCAGCCCTGTTAACCTCACACTAGGTAACCAGTTTGTGGTGAAAACAAGCAGAGAGAAGCCCCCAACCACCCCTGGCAGATCAGCTGTCAAAATAGATTGGCTTCCAGCCCCTTGCCAGCTGCCCCCAGCACCAACTGTCTGTGCAAGTTAAGAGCCTTCTCCTGAGTTGCTGAGAACTGCCACAGCTAGCCTGTATCATTCACAGCATCCGTGAGCATGGAGCTGCTGTCTGGATATTGCGTGCCCTGCAGCACTTTGGGCACTCAGCTGGTACAGAAGGGAAGCAGGATATATTTTTGCGCACGTGGGCACAGAGACATGCGCACATACACACACTTAAGCTGCACAACTGTGCAGTGGCACCCTGGGATAGCACCTTGCAGGCACAAATCCAAGCTGCCACTTAGCCTTTCACAGGGTCACACTGAGCAGCTGGGCACACGGGGTGGGTGGACATAGAGAGACCATACGCAGAGCTTGAGCACGTGGGCGATGAGAGGTCTGCCTGTATAGGGGCACACAGCACATGAGCACAAAGCAGTATGCACACATGAACAAATGTGCACAGTGAACAAATGTGCATAGGCACATCACAAACTGTCTTCCCCACCCCTCCATCAAGTCACTGTAAGTAAAGCTTGTTTTGTGCTGTATAACATTGTGTCTCCCCCTGCCGCATGACGGTTTTTATCCCTTAATCACTCAACTATATGAAATGGGCCGATTTGGTCATCTTACACCAAAACCTCCTGCCAGCTCTGTATGCCCATGCACATGGTTCTATTCCCCTTCCACATTGCTTATCTGCATCCTCTCACCTTCAGCCAGGTGTATGCCTATGGATGTGAAGGCCTGGCTCTCCAGACATGGATGAGGTTGTTTATTCTTTGTCAACAAAAAACCTTATTCCTGAATTGGTCTGAAAGAGCAAAAAAAATCCTTGTGTGCTGCCCTCCTCTCCCTGCCCCATGCCCCTGCATTTCTCACCACCCCTCATGGGGTCTGGCTGTTGCTCTGGGATTGAAGACATTATTAACATTACAAAAAGTGTTACCACTTCACAGCAACTGTGTGAAAAACAAAAAGTCACTGCAGTTAGGAATTTGTTAGGGAAGCTAGAGTGAAGATGCACCTATAGGGTGATGGAGAAGCAGTGGGCTGCCGTCATCTTCCTGTCTGCCTTTTCCTTTCCCCTCCTCTCCTGCCCTCCCTATTCTTCCACTCGACTGTCTATCCTCTCCTCTTTCCCTTCCCTGTCTGTTTGCCTCCCTGCTGATGTCCTGCCATGGCCCTACCTGCCACAGGCAGCGTTGCTGCACGTTAATTAGGTCTTGCACAGTTCTGCAGATGAATGCCACTGTCAGCCGGAGCACAGCTCCAGCCTCCCGACCTCTGCACACACAGGCTCCTGCTTCCTCTCCATCCCCTGGTAAATAGAACTGTCAGGAGACCATTTATCCATAATGGTCCTCTGTGATAATAAATCTTTTTTTATGGGGGCATCAAGGAAGAAAAGGCAACAAAAATGAAGATGGCCCTGTGATAGCAGAAATTACCACATCAGGTGATGTCTGTGGGGAAGCTTTCTGAGAGAAAGAGCATGAGAGTAAGGGTGAGTGAAACACATGCAAGGCCCAAGGGTTTATCTGCTGATCAAGCCAAACCTTGACTGACTTTGTCAAAAAATGCAGCCTTCATCCCTCAGACCACTCTCATAGCATTCTGGCATCTTGCACAGTGATGGAAGAAGGAGGGAGCAGGGCTGGAAGGTTGAGGGAGAACTCCCAGCATAAGCAGGAGGCAGGAAAAATTCTGATTGTCTCTAGGTGAGAGGGACATATGGCAGGTTGCACATGGAACCAGATGTGAAAGGATCAGGAGCCTTCCTGGCACATTGGGCACCCATTGACTTGCAAGGGAACTCTTATTTCTCCTTGGTCTTTCAGTCTGGCAATTGGTGAGGACACTCAGCAAAACGATGATGTTGTGGTTAGTGTCTGGAGACCATAGATGCAATAACGCATGGCCAGTACCATTTTTTCAGGAAAAGATTATCCAATATGGAGAAACATCCCCTTGTCAGTGCTTTGGGAGAAAGAACAAGCTGAGAAAATCAGACAGAGGAGACAATCACCTCCTGAAAGTATGGGAAGGGATGCTGGAACTGGAGGGGAAGAAGGGAAGGAGGTCTTAAAGCACATCAATTAAAAATATGGGAGGTGGAGGGAGGGAAGTGATGCCCTGCACGTGAAATGAGGCTCTTTATTCCCTTCTTCTTCGGTTCTTGGCACCTGAGCCAAGTTTATCTGTCAATGTGCAATTCCATGATCTCTGACTGCCCTACCACAGCATGGCAGAGCTGGCTCTAATCTGCACGAGGCTCCCTGGACTGTGGCCATCCTTTCCTGCCCTGGCCTCAGCTGCAGACCACTAAAGGCTACTGCAGCCCAAAGGAGGAGACAGTCACAGGACTGTGCCAGGACCCAGAGGGACTCTTTCTACCCAGAAAGTGCTGAGGCAAGGCAACACTTCTACCCAGCTCTGGCAAAAGCCCTGGAAGCTCCAGCAGCAGGTCATGACAACAGCCTCCATGACATTGTGGGTGCTTGTTGCTCACAGGGGAGGCAGCCTGGGAGTACAGATATCAGCTCTTCTTGTCCTGTCACATCCCCTTGCCTGCCCTGTTTTGACTCAGATACATTACAGTATAACAAATCTGTTACTCCCCTCGGGATTTCACAGTTGTTGCTGTGCTGTGTAGCACAACTGCTCACAATTTCACGGTGGTGGCAAGGCTGATGCTCATGCCCTCCACCCTGGAAGGGGACAGAGAAAGAGCTCTTTAGGCTACATTTGAGCTTCATCACTCCAGAACACTTCTCAGCTCTGCTCTGCAATGTACCCCTGTCCTGTGCTGAGCCCATGGGCAGTGAGACCACCACATCTGTGCCTGCCTGATGTGGCAGGGCAGGGACACAGTGGGCAGGGAGCCATGGCATGCTGCAGTCTCCCTGCTTCATCAATGTAGGATGAGATTACCATCATCATACAGTGCGGCCTGTCTTTGCAGCCCAGATTATATGGAGGAGGAGGAGCAGAACTGAATCTCATAGAGGAGAAAACCTCGAGCCTTCGGCAGAGGCTGGTGATGCACAAACACATACAGCATGTTTGCAGGCAGGAGAGGCGCTGTCCCTGCCCTCATTATGAAACTTTCTGTCTCATGAGCTGGACACAGCACGGATAAATTTAGTCTAAGTTGAGCTGTAAGTATGATCCCCTAAGTATAACACAGATGGTTTAGTCAGAGCTAAGCATGACCCAGCGTAATTAGGACATCACCTTGTGTCCCTGGTGTTCCTTAGTCCCTATTCATCTCCTAGAAAGGACCAGTTTCTCTTTTCAAACTCTCCGTCCCTCCTTTGCCCTGATCCCCATCTCATCAAACCCTCTGCCTGGCTGGGCTATGTTTTTTAAGCAAGCTATGCTCTGACACCCCGCCCTCTCTCCTGTCCTGGCCAGATAGCCATTGACCACTGGCTGAGGACAGCAGCCTATACAGCACAGGAATGCTTCCTTCTCATGATTTATCACCACAAGTTCTTGCCTTCACATACCCATGGACTCCTCGCCCCTCTCCCTGCCTCTCCTCTTGCTGACTGTGTTTGGCAATTACCTCTTTGTCTAGCCTTTCTTTTCAAAAATTCTTTTTCATCGTGCAGAAACTTTTTGTGTTTTTTTTTTCTTCACGGGGAGGAGAGTAGGGAGAGATGGTGTGCGGGGAGGGCACTAGCTCAGCCACTGCTAGAAATACAAAGGCAGTTTGTGCACAGCCTGGCTCTTAATTGGCTATACTCTGGGGCTTTGAGGCCTGTCCTCAGTGATGAAACAGAGATGTGCAGTTCCCTCACAGTGGAGAACATTGAAAAGGCAGAAATTCCTGTTTAAATGGGGGGAAACAAGGTTTGAGACAATTTGTCCAGAAGACATAGAGTGAGCCCAGACAAACCCAGCTCTCCTCTCCTCTTACTGCACTGGAACCAGCTGTTTGCCTTTCTGGAACTTTTTCCCTTCCACCCCTTGCATCTGGTGAGTTTTCCCAGGAGGCATCATCATTAAGTGTCAATGTGAGAATGAACACACAGTCATTAATTGGCTTGCTTGTATAAATAGCTTGGTTTCAGTTGGCAGGGGAAGTTGGACCCTGTATCTTGAGTGCTCAGCCATGAATTTTGGTGAAGTTGTGGGGGGAGTGGGTCTGTGAGGCCCAGTTCCAGATACATCACTAGAGGGAGTCAAAGACTTGTCTTCTGCTGCAGCTCACCTTGACCCAGAAGCTTCTGTTGTTGGACAGAACTGCTCACTTGCTGATAAATGTCAGGTATGGAAGCTCCCAACCCCCACAGATGGCAAAAAGCTGTGGCAGGGTGGGGTTTAAGACTCCCCCATCCCTTGCCATAGGTCCTGGTAAGGACAGCCCCAATAACTGACCTATGTGACCTGTGTGAGATATAGCTACTACTCAGCTGTGATGCTGCACATCAAAAGGTTATGACAGCTTCCTTCCTGCCTGTGACAGACAGAGTTTCCCCATCATATGAGTCCTCTTTTTTTCTGGTATTCCAAATTCCAGAGAGGAATTCACTGTAGGGGAGAAGAAGCTACAACATACCCCCAACCCTCTTTTCTAGCAGCATATGCTACCTGATGAATACTATGCCCACTGTGGCAGATCCACTATATAGCTTCCTCAAACCTATAGTAAGTGTTTTCAGGGAGGTAACTCCATCATGAGATAGAAGGCAAAGTGTTCTTTTGGGTCAGGTGCATACCTGAAATGAAAAATGAGCATTAGAAAATATGGAGGGTGCCTGCTAGTTGAGGACAAGAACAAGACAAGCTGTGGGGGTATTGTCTCCCAAGGAAGATGAAATTAATCTGTATGCTGATGAGGTGGGGGATTTTCAAGTGGAAAAGGGAGAGGGGACGTCTCAGGAAGAGTGAGCAGAAATCTGTGGAAAAAAAAAAGGGTGCAAAAAGCAGGTGGGACTTCACAACTCATGGGATCAAGGCTGGGGTGTTTATATCAGGCCATCTTGCCTTGATTTTATTCTAGTGATGAACGTGTTCTGAAAACAAACAGAACGTTGAGGAAGAAACTTGTGGAGCAAATGACTGTTTTTTTGGTTGCTAAGCCATCTGTTCTGCTCCAGCAGCTCACTGAGGGCTCCGCCGTCGCCCTCGATCTGCATGCATGTGTTTTTGTGTGGGTGGCTGGTGCTGGCTGGCATGGCAGGAGGGAGTATCAGAGTGGAGGGGAGGATGTGTGTATGCTGGAGAACTCAAATGCTTCAAGAAAATTTGCTTGCAAGGGGAGGAGGAAAGTTGGCTGTGACAGTGTATGCAAACATATGTGGCAGAGGCCAAGCCTAGGAGTGTGTCTGTGTGGTTGTGCTTTCAGTGTGCTGTAAGGTGTGAGTGCTTGTGTCCAGGGGTCTAGAATTACAGGGTGGGGTTTACATGAGACTTAGGAACCACATCTCCACAACCCTGCAGCTGTGAGTTGCAAAACTGCCTGCAGGTGGGGGCAGAGATGTGTCTGTGTGTGTGTCAAGGAGGGGCATGAAGTGACACTCATAGAGAACATATGTAGGTGGGCAACATCATCATGTAACCCAAAAGGCTGAAAGAGGCCAGGTGGAGGTGTGACCCAGTGGAAGAAGGGTGCTGTGTGTCACACACTGCGAACGATATGGTCAAAGCAGAGAAGGAGATGAAGTCCATGCATGTGGAGTATATGACCAGCCCGTCAGTGTGCAGAAACCCAGCTCTACTATTCTTATGCCTGTCCATCCCACAGCAGTTTCCTCCTCTGCCATGCAGCCCCTGTAGCCTTATTTGTGCTACAGTGAGGAAGGATGATGAAGGCTAAAGATCTCTGCATATTGATTATCTTAACCAGGCTGTGGAGATCTTCTATCCCCACTCCTTTTCCCACCCATGCCCTCATTCTCATCCTTCCTCACTCCTTGCCAGACAAGGCAGGGTTGCCATAGCAGCTGACAACTTGCACTCTCCTACCCCTCAGGAGCATAGGCTGCAGCAGTAAAAAAGATGAGTTGTATGAAGAAAGCTATGGCCTGTTTGTGTTCCTGTCTCCTGAGAACAGCAGCTGGGATGCCTTTGGCAACCTTCTGAGGCTGGTGGAATTTACCTCAGAGCATCCAGTTGCTGTACTGAGGGAGAACTTCTAGTGTACTGGGCATGCATGGCACTCCTCACCCACAAACAGTCTTGTCCAGCTGCTGGGTTGGATTTAGCTTCTGAAAGCTAAACTGTGCTACCATAGCACTGAATAAAGAATGTATCTCCAGACTGCTCCTAGCTGGCAGTACAGACATCCTCCACACTGAATTGTACCTCTTCAGGAATCTCACTCAGCCACTCAGATATGCTGCTGCACTGCAGAGGCACATAGGGCATCGCGTTCTGCCTGAGAAGCAGCTGCATTAAAAAATGAGCTGAATGCCATCCCTGTCTGCTTTAAGCAGCACCATTTAGGGAATGCACTCCATTGGTAGCAGTAAAAGCATTTGTGTTGTTTTGTACAAGAGTTGGTATCTGAAAAGATGACACTCCATTTTGAGGATAATGTTTTATATTTTTATGGTTTTAAGCATTTGTTCCTTAGGGCCAGGCTGTAGGTATTTGGTTTTCTTGATGTGGATCATTCTTACATTTTTACCAGGTGATTGTGTCCTGGTGCACCTTCTCACAAACACTTCACACACTTATTTGTGTGACTCAGGGCCTTTATAAAGGATGTTTCCCCCCTCCAAAACCACAAACCCCACAACTTCCCATACCCAACAAAAAATCCACTAAGATCTTAGCTTTGCCATAGACCTGTGGGACAAACCACACCCTGCAGACAAAGAATTAGATTTAGAAGAAAGCAGTAGGTGAAGAAAATAAGTGATCTCTGTTGACAGTGAGAGGAGGGAAAAATGGAAAAAGAGTTTGGAAGAAGGAAAGTCATAGGAAACAAAGGGAGGTGAGGCATGTGCATGTGATGGGTTCTTCATTTAAATAGAAAGTGTGGTAATCTCTCCATGTTTAGGTTGTGTTTCAGAGAACCTGACTGGGATTTATTAGAAAATAAAAATGCCCTAATTGAAAGCGAGTGGAGACAATTTGTATTAATAATGGTAGAAATCATCAAATAATGGAATTGTTTAAAATCTATTAGTTTGTTCCATGCAGTGAGAGGAACGGGTTTATTATCTCGCAATAGAAAATATTAAAAGGAGAGCCCAGTCTGATGGTCCTCTATGCAGATTAAAGATATAATTTATTGAAGCAATTTATTTTCTGTTGGGAAGAAGGGGGGAAAATGGAAAAGTATGATAAGAGCTGCAATCAAGTCTTGGATTCCTAATTTGAAGACCTACCTCTTATCTGCCTTCTTTCAATCATTAGAAAAAAAATTACTCATTCCTTCATTGGGTTTAAAGCTTCAGGAGCAGAGAGGATGGCTGGGAAAAAAATAAGATCTCATGGGAGGGCCTGTTATTCACCTCTTGAGTGTTATATTATTGACAGCAGTTGCTTCAAATCCAAGGCAAATCAACCTTGGGCTGCCTGGCGTAGCAGCAGGTAGAACTTAGAGGTCAGCTCCGAGGTGTTGTCTATCTAATCCTTCCAGTTGCTAAACTGGAGATTAATTCAGAGCTGCTTCATTCATTCTGTCTGTCTGTCTGTCTGTCTGTCTCTGTGCTACTCTGGCCCTTACAAACCAGAGTGAGGGAATGACAAATTACTTTAGTTTTCACAGTTACAGTCCCTTCCAATCAATGGGAATTCCAGTGTCTAAATAGGAATTAGGCACTTAATGGTGTGCCTGTCTCTGGTGCTCTCCCTTGTCCCATGACTTGACTGGCATTCTCACTGAAAAAACCTTACAAGTTGGTGCTTCTGCTGTTCTTCAGTTCTCTCAAATAAAGGCCTAGACCCCTTCTTGCCCATTTTCTCCTGTCTCCGGCATGATCCCGTCATCCAAGATCATCACAGGGATCTGAGAGGACTCTTCCTGACTTCTGCTTCCTTGGGTCATCTGCTCATGCTCTTCGCATTGCTCCCTGTATCTTCATACTGGTTTTGGCTTGTAGGTAATAGCACATGAAGTTCTGCTGCTCTCGAGTAACCTCAAGCAATCCAGACCCAATAGTCCTTCCTTCCACCATCTCCATCAAAAGCTGTCAGAAGGGAGCCATTATAAGGGGTAGAGTGAGGGAAGAGAATAATCAGAGACAATGAGATGGTCTTACAACAACCTCAGTGCTGAGAGTAAAACAAGGGGTCACAGAGGCCAGATAGCAGCACAGTCCTCACTCTGCTCACAATCTTTCTCTGTCCCCCAGGTCTGAGCTCATGTGCTGTTCTTGAGCAGGCTGTGGCTTGGGAGAGGAAAATTTCTGGTCTATCCCAGGGGCCTTGAGCATTTCCATATGCAGAGGAAGCAGCTCCAAGTGTTTTGCAATCCCATGGATTTTTCTGCTTGGTGCCTGAACATTGTGTTGATAAGAGACATTGCAAATACTATCCTATGCTCCTAAGATAAATAGCCAGGTTCAGCCTTGCAAAACAGTAGACAGGGTAAAATGAAGGCATCGAATTGCAATTTCAGATGTTTTAAGAAAACTATTTGAGGATTCAAGACAAACTTAGTACTGCAAAGACCATGCCTAAGAGTCTTGTCTATAAGGATCCATTACATCCTACAAAGTGGATAAAAGACATTAGAGAAGGTACAAAGATAATAACTAGAGGCATGGTTGAAGTAGGTTTAAAACAGGGAAGCCAAAACTAAATGTACACTGCTAAGAGAGTCATGCTGAGAGGAAATTTTGGTGTGGGCCAGAGGTGGGATTTTAGTCCCAGCCTGAGCCAGAAAATACGGCTAGGGTTCATCACAAGAAACAGCCTAGATCTGCCATTGTATTGGGCCCAAGATGGAGCTGCCAAAGCATTATTTGTTCTGCTGAGAGATTTCCACATGAGATAATGACTTTTCACACCTGTGCTTTGCTATGGAATGATTTCTACATAGTAGAAACTCTTCCCGTTTCCTGAAGAGGATGTACCTCTTAAAGACTTTGTCTATCTAGGTGCTTTGATGAACACTTATTTCCTTTATTCAAGCTTCCAATCAATTCTTCTTCTGCGTCTGTTGTCCTTTCAGACTTCTGTGCGTGCCTCCGTACCCTAACACACATTCATTTCTTCTCTTTGTTTTTGCATCTTTCTTTTACCTCTGCTCTGCATAGGGACAAGGTGACAATATCATCTGCTTGCAGGGAGAAATTTTTATTTCCTTTCTTTCTTACTGTGAGAAAGTCCCTAGTATATCCTATTAAAGTAAGTTCCAGACCAACAATGTCTCCCCACCTTCAAGAAAACCCAGTCTTCTTTTCACTCCTCCTAGCATGGCTACAAACTCTCTAATAATCTACCTAGCACCTTTCTAAACAGGGGTCAAGCATGACTCAGACTCAAGCATGTTTGTACATTCTACTACTTTTCTAGGTACAGTGAATGACATCTGCCTTGATTCAATGTCAGTCAAATACAACAGCCGAGACCAAGAAACTAAAAGACATTTAAGCCAAGGCTTGTCTTTCTGAAAAAGATTTTCCCATCATTAATTTATTTAAAATGGGACAACAGGAAAGGTAAAAATAACTCACCCATTCTTTAGAGACCCGACCAAGTTACTGGGGGAGTAGATGGAAGCAGCTCTGTCCCAGTGAGGAGAGGACAACTTAACTGTTGCATATAAGCTGCTTCAGGCCACTTAGATTTGGCAACTGACATGTTGAGTCTATGGCAGCTTGACCAATGCATAGAAGGCCAGCTCCATTTTCTAACCTGGTCATAGGGATCAAATCTTACTCACTCTCCTCAGCTCTGTTCAACCCCCAAAGAGAAGCCCTAAGCATCCAGAGGGCTGGAGCACCTCTCCTATGAAGACAGGCTGAGAGATTTGGGGTTGTTCAGCCTGGAGAAAAGAAGGCTCCAGGGAGATCCTTTCATGGCCTTTCAGTAACTAAAGGGAACTACTAAAAAATTAGAGAGGGACTTTTTACAAGAGCATGTCTTCATAGGACAAGGGGAAATGGTTTTAAACTGAAAGAGGGTAGGTCTGGATTAGATATTAGGAAGAAATTCTTTACTGTGAGAGTGGTGAGGCACTGGAACAGGTTGCCCAGAGAAACTGTGGATGCCCGTGGTAGTGTTCAAAGGCAGGTTGGAAGGGGCTCTGAGCAATCCACTAGACCCTCTGGTCTAGTGGAAAGTGCCCCTGCTCATGACAGAGGAGTTGGAACTAAATGATCTGTAAGGTCCCTTCCAACCCAAACCATTCTATATTTCTATAGTTCTATGATTCTACTTTTGGATGCTCAGTAGTCCAAGCTAGTAGAGGCATGACAGGGATGGCTTTGACAACTCATTTAAACAATACCTCAAAAACGAATATTGGCAGAGGATTCTGCTGAGTCCTGCAATGCAGCCAAGAGGGAATGCCAGTATTTCAAGCTTTCTCCTTCCTTTGCTCCATTTAGTGCTTCATATCTGTTTCTTGGAGGCAGAAGAAAGTCAGTCTTGCCTTCTGTCCTTCTCTAGGTATATGTCTGGGTGTGGGTCCATGTGCATTGTGTAGAGAGACACTTTCCTCAAGATACAAAAATCCTTGAAATGAAGCAGTTGAAAGATGGCAATGACAGATTTGTTGAACAAGGGGGTTGGACCTGAGATAACTGATGTTGCCAGTACTGAGAAAAGCAGTTAGGCTGCGCCGAAGAGACAAAAGGAGGGATAGTAGAGGCTGAGGCTAGCGATCAGGGAGGGAACAGTCCATGTATCTTAGCTAATGCTCTCTGGCAGAGTAGCAGCGCTAATGGATATTAAAAGTGTCAGCCTCAAGATTTAGCAAAATGGTACCTCTCCTGATGCATCTCATCCTGGCACATAGAGCCCAGAGCAGAGAGAAATTAGGGCCAACAGGCTGTATGCGCTGAGTACAGGGTTGCCCTTTCCTCTTGTCAGGGACCTTATTCCTGTTACTCCACATCTCATGATGACAATCCTATGCAGTGCTGTTTGCTAACAGCATGCCTGTTTCTAGGTAGGAAGTCATTCTCCAACACCCCCACAGATCTGCTCTTCTACTTTATGCCCAATGGTGCCTTTCCCTTGAGAAGAACAAAGGGAGACATGTCCATCCCTCAAAGGAAAGGAGGAAGCCTGTGTACGAAGCCATCTCCCCTGGCAAGAGTGGCTGGCTGCTGGCTGGAGCCCTGTTGGGTCTTTCCAGCATGTTCTGGTGGCAGCACCATCCTCAGTCAGGTATTACTTGCCTCTCTGCTCCATGGCAGAGCACTGGCAAAGGAGATACTGCTATCCCCCAACCCTTGGAGACCCTCTGTGGAGAGATGGTGAGAGGCAGGGATTCACCTGCCTTTCCTCACTGAGGAGATGGGAGATGGCTGCACATGGGGTACTGAAAGGAAAAAGGGAAAGAAAAGAGCATTTAGGGAGAGAGAGAGCAATGTATCCTTTGCTAGTTCCACACACTCCCCTTAATCTTCTCTGCTGTCTCCTTGTATCTGTGGTGGGTCTTTTTTTTTGCACAGCTGTGGTGAAAACTGGTGTCTGATTTAGTGCTGGGAGGGAAGGTTAATGAAGGGATAAGTATGATGCCCTGACCCTCTCCTGTTCATAGAGATGTTAGGTTTCATCTCCATGTATTCATACCCATGCCTCACACTCCAGAGTACCAGAGAAAAGACCCAACTGAGTTTTGTCCTTCTACTGCTTAGCAGCCTCAGCCTGGCCTGACAGAGTTGGACTCCATCGCCCTCCTAGGTTTTCCTTGGCTGTGTTCTGATTTGATCCATCTTTTTGCCAAGTGGCTGACTGCCACACTGCCAGCACTGGAGATAGAGGCCCTTGTTACCCAGCCAGCTGGGGAGCATTGCCCCTGGGGCAGACAAGTTGTCAGTGACCCAAGTAATGCAGTTTTCTTTGCAAGCTTACTCACAGATGAAGAGCAAAGCCTCAGGTGCCTTCCTGGTTTCCTCTGGGCTAGAAAAGAACAATGTGCATAGAAATGTCTCACACCTTCCTCGTGCTAATGCCTACTGCGTCAGAGATGGCCACCCTAAAGACTCCAAATTACTGAATTATCGTCACTGACAAATCTTCAGTTACTTTAACTCCCATCTCTTTCATTTCCACTCGGGCTTTTCAACCCTTGAGCTGCACCCCAGTAAGCTCTGTGGGACAGAGACCACTGCAGTGCCTGAGTTCTCCTGATCAAAAACACAGAGAGAGTGTAAGGCAAGAACAGATGTATTAGTTGGGTTAAACCTCAGTCGTGCAAGCCCTGACACCACCTTAAGTCTCCCTGATGCATAGGGACCTCAGGCACTTGCCTTCTATGTTCCCCCTGCTGCAAAGTCTGGGTCTCACTGATAGATTTGGGTGGCTGGGCCACAGGTTTGGGAGGGAGCCCCAGGCCTTCCCTGCCCTCACCCCTTCAGGACAGCTGCAGAATAGCACAATCATCCTGGGATGGTAGCATACAGACCTGGAATCTCATGCAAGATGGAAGGAGGACTCACTCTTACATCCATCCATATTTCTCATCTTTTCTTCCTTCTAGGTATTAGAGACTGAACAGGGGAAGGAGGCACATTGGTTAAGATCTCTACAACAATAGGGAAACAGCTTTGCTATATGTCTGCCCCTAAAAGGCATTTGACCTCCTCACCTCCTCCAGGGCAGAGGATTTAACAAGATAAACTCTCTTGGGTGGTTTAGAGGAGAGATAGATCCAACAGAGCAAATCCCAGCTTCCTGATTACAAAGTGGGTTTTTCTAAGAAAAATACACCTTATGGGAAATAGTGCAGATGTCACCTCTAAATGCACACCACCCTCCTCATGCTCACTTGACTGCAAACCCTTGTTCAGACCCAGTGCCTGTCCTCTCACAGCCCCATCTCCTGGATGCCTTTCCTCCCAGACCCCTGTCCACATTCTACTTATTCTGAAGGCATCCCTCCCCCAGGCCATTCCCAGATCTTTCTCTGAAGCATTCCTCTTCCTAGTTTTCCTCTATGATCTTCCTTCACGTCTCATTTGATATTTGACCTCTCTCTTCCCAAGTGTCCTTTCCACATACATCTAACCCACCTTCCCAGAAACTCACTTTCTTGCCCCTCTTCCCAGGAAGCAATCCTGCCCTCTCTGCTTCACTGCTTATGTATTTCTACCTATAAATGATACTTAGCACATTCCTAAAATGAGCAGATGAAGAGGCCAACAAGCTCATGAGACTTGGGTGGTCTTGAGAAGTAAAGTCCCCCCTTCCTCCTGTACAGACAGACATTCTTCCAAAGCCTTGGGTCTGGGACATGCACTGCAGGTGCAGGGAGAGGGACTGGAGCAAGAAGGAAGTATTGAAAGCAGGCCTGATGAGGGGAGGTGCTAAGCTGGTTTGGGTATTCTGGTCACAGTACCATGCAAAATCCCATTATGTCTTTACTACGGTGAGTTTAGTACACTGAACCCTTCATCACTCCAGCTGCCCCTGCCAGGCATCTCTGATATTCACAGCAACAAGTTTTCAATCTCTTAGCAATTCCCAGCTCACAGAAGCAGCCTGTCCTCTCTAGGGATGAGAGAGGAAATATGCAACAGCTCCCAAACCTGCCTAGAGGACAGAGGCTTTCTTCTTCTCCTTCCTCCCTCACAGCAAAGAGGCCATGGGTTTATGAAGTTTTACCAAAGTCCCATGGTTTCGCCTGCAGCTCTATGTGCTGGCTGCTCAGGTCAACAAGCCTGGCTCTGAAGGGTTCAAGATATCTCACCTGCGGGGCAAGATAAACATTGGCCTTTCCTTGAAAAAAACCAAACCAAACCAAACCAGTATATATTCTGTGTGACTGTAAATGACTCAGCAGAGCTGTATGTGGTGCATAGATGTTTTGTTCAGGTGCTGGGGAACACGTGAGGGCAGGCCTTCAAGAGATGTGAGCTTAAGAGTACACCTGACAGGAGGAGTAGAGGTTTCTGATGAAACGATACAGATTATGACCATTTTGTCCTAAGAATCATAAAAATTAATAATTTCTTTAAAGCCTCAGCAGCTGGAGTTAGTGGAATGAAAAGACAATTTCAATTCTCATGCCAAGTACAAAAAGGAATAAGGGAAGAAAGATTCTTTCTCTTCTGCAGAGAAACAAATACCCTCAAAATATAAATAGGCAAGGATCTCTTAAACACTGAAATAAAATCCTGTGTTTTTTTTAAAGTCCAGTCTTATGTTTGTGGAAATTGGTGGTATTTTAATCTAGCCTGGGGAAGGTGATATATGGTCAAATGGTAAATGGATATAAGAAGATACTGTAGTGCAAAAAAGAATGTGTATGTATGTGCATGTGTTCATAGAATCATAGAATGTTTTGCATTGGAAGAGACCTTTAAAGACCATCTAGTCCACCTGCCTTGCCATGGGCACGGACACCTTCTGTTAGACCAGGTTGCAGAAAGCCCCATCCAGCCTTGCCTTGAACAATTCCAATGATGGGGCATCCACAACTTCTCTGGGCAACCTGTTCCACCATCTCACCACCCTGATCATAAGAAGTTTCTTTATTATATCCAGTGTAAATCTACCCTCTTTCAGTTTAAAACTGCTGCCCCTTTTCCCTTGGCAAAAAGTCTTTGTCTTTCTTATAATCATCCTATAAGTATTGAAAGGCTGCAATAAGGTCTCCCCAGGCTGAATGACTCTCTCAGCCTGTTTTCACAGGAGAGGTACTTCAGCTCTCTGATCATCTTCATGGCCCCCATCTGGACCCATTCCAGCACGTACTGGGGACCCCAGAGCTGGATGCAGTACTCATGAGAGTACAGCAGAGGGGCAGGCACCTCTCTCGACCTGCTGGCCACATTTCTTTTGTTGCAGCCTAGTATACACTTGGCTTTCTGAGCTGCCAATGCACATTGCTGGCTCATATTCAACTTTTCATTCACCAGCATCCTAAGTCCTTCTCTGCAGTGTGCCTCTTGAACAAGTCACCATCTGTACTGTTTTTGGGGATTGCCCCAGCCCAGGTACACGATCTTGCACTTGGCCTTGTTGAATCTCATGATGCTCACATGGATCCACTTCTCAAGCCTGTAAAGATCCCTCTGGATGGCATCCCTTCCCACTAGTGTGTCAACTGCACCTCTTAGCTTAGCATCATCTGCAAACTTGCTGAGAGTATACTTATTCCATTCTCTATGACATTAATGAAGATATTAAATAATATGTGTTCCAGGACAGGCACACCACTTGATACTGGTTATCTACAATTGGTTGACTATTGGTTGTCCATACACATCAATGTGTTGTCTACCATTACCTGAATTTTAACTGTATTAGAGTAAAGGCATCACTGTAGGGACACCAAGCTGTGCAATGTGAAGTTGTGCATGTCTGGGGTTTAAGGTCATCTGGCATTTCCAGGAACCTGGAAGTAGTGCACTTCTTCCCTGCAGGAAATGGCTCTGAGCTGCTTGCTCCCCTCTGTCCCTTTCTACTGTCTCCCTTGAAGTCTCCTTAGCCTCACTGTGTGCAATGCACACTTTCTTCTGCTGAATGGTCTCTGGAGAGAGGGCCAAGCAGGCCATCAGCTCCTGGATATTGAAATCAGAGCTCCAGAGCACAGTGTGCAGCTGGTGAAGAAAGTCAAGGGCTGCAGCAAGGAAAACAGAGTTCTACACAACAGAGCCCCTGTACACTATGATTATGACTTCAGACTTGCCAACCCTTCCTTCTCTTCCCTCCTCTGTTACTTTGCTGTTTATTCTAGGTCTATTATTGGCTCCCAATTTTGGTTTGTTTTTTTTTTTTTCTCCAGTCCTGTATTGGCTCAAGGCCAAGCATAATACCGTGAGAGGAAGGGGATATCTGTGGTGCAAGTTCTGAGGATCTTCTCTCACTCAGCCATGAAAAATAACAGGATCCTTTCAATACAGAAAGTGAAAATGTGCAGAGCTCTCTGTCCGTCTCCCTCCACTGAAGGCTGGTCCTGGAAGTCCTGCTGGAATTTGGGCTGTTTTTCTCAGTCAGAAGGCAGCAGGCAACAGGCAAATCACTGTTATCTGTGTCTCTTTCTTCTCAAGGAGGGCTCTGTGTCTTTTTCATTTAGGTAATAACAGGCTTTTGGCAGCACCTCCAGCACAAACCCAAGCTGCAGGTGAGCAGCAGGAGCAGAAGAGTTTGGCTCAGGTTTAACAACTCACATTCCACTGATAATAGGGGGTTTTCCCAGAGCTCTGCCAAGGCAGGCTGAGTCTGTCCAGGAAGCAGGAAGGCAGGAGAGGCAGCATCAGGAAAAACGAAGAGAGAGATTTGTTGAGACAAGTTTATGGAGAGGGATGAGCAAAGCACAGAAGGTGGAAGGCACCGTGGGAAAGAGAAGCCAGAGGCAGAGGTGGGGTGAGAGGATTAAAGCAGAGGAAAAGTAAAGGGAGAGAACAGATGTTTCTGGGAAGGAACATAAGTTTGGACAAAGTTGAGAAGCGTCAAAATTTATGATAACGATAGAAAATCCTCACAGCAGTATTTCTTGAGGAAACAAAATACTAGCTTTCCACGTACTTTGTGCCCATTTAGGGGAAGAGTCAATTACAAGCCCCAAGAAATTCCTGACTGTTATGTGACTTTTCACACAGTTGCAGAAATTTATATTTCCCTTTAATTTTCTCACCCATGTTGCAATAGAAGCTAAATGAGAGAGTACACACATAAAACCCCCAACAAACAAAAAAAAGCAAACAACAAAATCTAACAAAACCAAAAGCAAACACCCAGCTCAAACTCATCCATACGTTGTTTGTTAATATATCAGACTATTTCAAGGTGTCTCTCTCCAAGAAGTCAATTTTAAAATCTCAGGTTTTCCTCCCCTAGAAAAGGATTGAGTACAATTTTCCGCATTCACATTGCACATGTGCCTCCCATGTGCAGCAGGATGGTTAAACTTTTGTGACGTTTTGCCCCAGTGGGAGGTCTGTGAACGCCAAAGGAGGCTCTGGTTTACCTGTGAATGTGATCCCAATCAGATGGGGCTCACTGTCACTCAGAAGCTTGCTGACTAGCAATAAATATTCATAGAACTGATTAGATGTTAATTGCACAAATCACCACCTCTTCAGCCAACTCTGGGAACCTTGCTGCCACCCACCATAGTTAGAGGCAGCAGAAAATGTCTTTTATGTACATTCCTTAAGGTCAATCTAGTATCTCACATGGAGGAGGGCTATGGGGGCTATGGGACCCATGAGGCCTATGGGGCTTGTGAGGCCTTGCAATGTCCTTTCACATAGCCACAACAGTCCTTTCCCAGTTCTGCCTAGGTCAAGGGCTGCGTTGCTGCTAGTATAGACCCCCTGGGGCAGGAGTCCTGTGGTTTCTGTAGACATCACTGCAGTCTGTTCTGCCTCCCTCTCCCTACGTACTGCTTGCTGTCCAACCCCACGAGGACTGCCATTCCCTTCCCCTCTGTGATCTCCCTTCTTCCCTTACAGACAGTTTTGTCAGGGCCCTTCTGCTAGGAGAGGGCAAGGAGAAGCATTGGGCTGGGATGGATGCAGACAGCGTGTGTTCTTGTGTATGCACAGATGTCTCTGTGCATGCTTGGGTATGTGTGACTATGAGTGTGCAGGATGAAGCACATTCACACACATCTATATCTGTGTTTATACTTACATGTGGAAAGAGACCTGTAGCCCCATTTATTCAGCAAGGTAGAGGAGCAAAGACATGCTGTGCTGGCAGGACATATGGTCCTCTCCCTGCACAGGCTGTGCCTCCGAGGGCCCATATGTGAAGGTCACCTTGCACCATTTCCACTCTCTCCCTGAAGTGCTGGGCTGGTGTGTTTACTGATACTACTCTTCATCCCCACAGAAAGTAGACAGCTGTTGTGACACGAGTTGCCCCTGAGTAGTGTGATGCAGTGGCTGTGGTAAAGATTGCAGGCTGTTCAAACGATGTTTTACCTACATCATCCTGACATTTGTGCCACCCCTGCTCTGGAGCTGAGGTGAAAGTCCTGTTCTTGTCAAGCCCTTCTTCATTGATAACCCACATAGACCCAGACTTTTCCACCCTCCCTGACTCTCTCCTTGTAGCCCTCTGTCCCACCATATACAGCCTCCTTGAACTTAGCCCAATAGCACCAGCCTTCAGGAGCAAACTGCTGTCCATATACAGGCTCACACATTGGGAATGTGATCACCTGGGACAGGCACCATTCATCTTCATCGCAGGGAGGCGGCAGGATTAGAAATGGCATGGCAAGATGAGACTGCTGCACGTCCCTGTCACAGGCACTTAGAGCAGAGCCACTGCAGATGTGACAGCACTGACACTCTAAGAAACCCTGGTCAGATCTGAACCCCTGTATGCTTGGGCTTCCTCCAGCCCCAGAGATGGGCCCTCCATCAGGCTGGAGGCAGAAGTGATCCAGAACAAGGTATAGCACAGAGGCCATGCTGCCTCTGAGAGCTGTCCTGCTCTCTAGCTTTGTGCTCTGGCCCTTCTGTGTGAAATGCACGCTCAAAAAAATTTTAAGAGGGAGGAAGTACCTCAGTGAGTCCCCCACCCTCAGGTAGGCAGTTGCTTTCCAGCCACCAAAGACTATGGATGGGAGATAGGAGGAACTGCTCCTATTGAACCCCCAAATCTGACTGCACCATTCAAACCAACTCCAATACAGTGGGGCTGTGCTACTTTCCATACAAATGACTGATATCAGAGGGTATGACTGGCTCCCATCCCTCTGAGGTTATTGCCATAGCCTTCCATTCCTCCAGGTTTATGGTACAAGCTGACAAACTTGTCCCTTCGTGGTGTCAATCCCTGCACTACAGTGGAGGGGTGAGGTGTGAGGACTTACACAGTGTCACAGAGTAAAAAGGCAGGCAGTCCCACTCCATATAATCCTGTTTAGCTGGCAGAAAAGAGCTCCTTGATTTTTCCTTTGCATTGAAGGCTGGGTGACACACAGATGAGCAGTTTTGGGCCTGCCAGGAATAGACAGTGTCTCAAATGGTTGCTTCCACCCCGACACTGAACACCACTCATGGCCAACTTGCATGCAAAGTCATGTCTTCCCAAGGCCTCCATCTGCTCCTGAGCCCCCCACCATCACCAAGAGCATTCACCCCCTGCAAAAAGGCAGGTTCAACTGATGTCCTTTGATCACTCTGAATTCATAATTTAGTCCAGTGTGCCTCCATTTAAATGCTGCCCTTCACCTCCACCTCCTAGAGATTTTCTCTACCTAAGGTGTAGTGCATGAGACTGCTGGCTCTCCTCACAGCTGCTCCATCTTTGTCACTGCAAACAATTTCTAGAATTCCTTTTTAAAATGTATTAACCTTCCAAAAAGGAGCTGATAAACAGGGGATGGGAGGAAGGGAAGGAGAGGGGAGGAGGCAGGAGGAAGGGAAGGAGAGTAGAGGAGGCAGGATGAAGTGATACGGTCTATTCCACATCTGTAGTATTCTCCTCCCAGCCCTTCTATGAAAATAGATGGACATTTATCATGAAAACAAATTGCTGGGTGTGCACAGGAATCCTTAGGCAAGCAGGGAATAAGTGTCAGTCTTCTGCATGTATGTCTGTGTGAGCCACATACAGTGCCTATGATGCGAAAGAGAAATACATCAACCATACAGATAGCAATTTGTCAGATTTAACATCTGAAGGGCTCTGTGCGTGCCTGTGTATGTGTGCACCTGTGTGTTTGCCTGTATGCATTCATGTGTGTGGTGCAGCACTTGCCCTCAACAAGGGGCACGTGTGATGGTGGTCAGCAACATGTTCCCTGGTGGTGCCATTCTAGTTGCACAAGTCGTTCCTGTTATAAATTTCTAAGGGCTCCAAGCATATCTGTCAAAGCACACAGATATGAGTGGTTGGTCAGTTTTATAGACCTGTCCTGAGACACCCTGGCCAGTATTACATTGGTATTCAGCAAGGTCAAAGAGGTCAAAGATACTGCTTGGAGAGAGCAGATGTTGCACTGCTGGTGGGCAAAATCAGGTACCATTGTGTTCATGACACTGAGGAGTATAGTAAGGAATTTAGAAATGCATTTTCTGTGCTGGAGTCAAGGAAAGACAGTGGAAACTCAAACTTACTGTCTCCCTGCCTCAGTTTCTAGGAGAGGAGAAACCTGGCCCGGCCCTTCCTGCTTCTTTTGGTTAGTTTGATGGATGGAAATTACACAATTGCCTGTCTCTGCGCATTGTTTTGCCTCTCACAAGTTGTCCTTCCCACCCTGTCCCTGCTATGAATAAGTTTGCTCTGCAGTGTGTGGGTATCTAGGTGAAGAACGGAGGGGAAAGAACATAGGCAGCCTGAAAAGAATGGGAAGGATTGGGGATGAGGAATGGGGGAGAGCTTGGATAGACCCTGCTGTCATAGGAATGATCCAGGTAAACTGCAGGGAGGGCTTAGCCTTTATTCCCTCACCCAAGACCAGATTGTGGGTAGAAGAGAGACTCCAGGCTTCATTTTGATGGCTTTTGTCACACAGAGTGCAAGCCTAAGAAGCACTGGAACAGACACTTCTCACCCAAATCCTAGGCTCTGGGGCATCTCTCACCAACCAAATGCATATTTATATTTCAGTTACATATACTGGAGATGTTGACAAGATAAGGGGCCATATTCTGACTTCTCCTCAATGTCTGGACACAAGCCTGCCTCCTCTCATTGAATCCAAAGCAGGAGTGAACGTGTGTGTGTAAACACATGTGCTCTAGAGCAGTGGGCAGCAAACTCACTCCGTATCACATCACTAACAAAGAGATGCTGTGCAGGAGACATTTGCAGGCGCGAGCAGAAGAAAACCTTCACGTTTCTTCTCCAGGGTGAGCGCGTGCTGCAACTCTGAGATACGCTCCCTGACTCTTGAAATTAATTCAACATTCCTGTGGCTTGGGCAAAAATAACCCGAATGAATAATCGGGCTGTGCTGGCCCTGCTGCAGATTTCCTGGTAGATACAGCCCCCTGCAGGAAGGAAAAAGCCAAGAGACTGCGGTGGTGCTCAGGTTGCTTTGCTGGGCACAGGAACATGACACTCTTTATCTTGCGTTCTCTGCCTTTATCACGAAAACGATCGTGTACCCTGAGTTTTGGGCTTGTTTCAAGCACTTGTATTTCTTTTTTTACACAAGAGACAAAACCACCGAGACATCAGACGACATCAATGTGTGAAGATGGGAATGCCCCTGTGTGAGCGTGCTAGTGTGGAGGAGGTGTATGCACCTTCAGTTTTTCATGCCATCTGGCTGAAAGCCTTTCATATACCAGGCCTCTGGGCTGGTACAAGGAATCAGCCTTTGTTGGGGAGCCATCAATCAGGAGAGCTAGTGTTTGGGTTTCTTCCCTAGGGAAACCTGTGGTCATCCCCAAGGCTCAAAAAAGAGAAACAAAAGACCCAGAGCTGCTTCCTTGGTCCCACCACCTCTCTATGCTCAGTTATCCCTTATGTTGGATAGGGATCCAACACCTCTAACTTTTTAAAACCTATGACTCAGTTACAGAGCAGGAACTTCCCAGGATTATAGCCCTCACAGCTATGGGAAGAGGGAGAGAGAGATTTCTTCTGAACTGAGGGCTTTTTATCTTACCTTAGCCTCTGGTTTCACAGTGAGGTCCTAAATAGTAGTGGCCTCCACCCCACAAACACTACATGTCTGTTTGTGGAAGAGAAACCACTGGGGCCTTTCTGCTCTGCAACCGACTGGACTATGCTCAGCTGCTCCAAGAACATCTACATGGATGCTCACAGAAAAATAGTCTGGCCTGGTTTCATTGTGGGAGGGGCCAGAGACATTCTGCAGACGTTTTTGTCTCCTCTCAGATCCTGTCCTACATGTCTGGGGATGTATGGGAGAACCCAAAGGTCAGTTGCTGTTGAGCCTTTGTGTTCGGACATGCGTAACTCCGTGCCCACAGTTCTGACAGTCCTCAGTGGATTGCACCCTGCACCACTGCCTTCAGTTTGGAAAGGGAAGAAGCAAACCTGGCAAGCTGTCCTGTCGTTTATCTTCTTGCCAAGTGGGAGGCAGAGGGAACCAACGCTCCCAAATTTCTTCACTGGAATAGCCCAGCAAGAGAGGGAAGCTGTCCACCAACCTATGCTTTCCTGAGGCTAGCGACCAGGTCAGGGTTCAGTTTTTGCTGGCAATCTTTTTCTTACGGGCAGAGACCAGATCATAGAAAGGATCCTGTGTGATGCTGGTTCTGGAAATAAGAGGAAATGGGAGCAAAAGTAAGAGATTTAATGATGGAGAGCAGCACAGATAACCCAAATAAACTTGCACAGAGACACCACTTGCCAAAGTGTAGGACTGGAGATTTCCAGACTCACAGCAGAGAATTTAGCTGTGGCTAGAGATTCTCTAGAAGGGACCTTGAAACTCTATAAAGTCAAGAGGTACCATAGTGCTAGACTACAAACATTTCTGTTCACCCCTCTGTTGAAGCTTTGATAGACAAATAATCTGTGTGATCATCTGTCCCTGGGGCTGAACAAAGGCAAGCTCAGGCCTCTAGTTCTGGTCTCCTCACCGTATTGCCTCAATCCACTCATCACGTTCTGCTGGTGTGGCTGCTGAGATCTTGTAGGATTGATGCTTGCCTTCAACCACCTTCCCATCCCCATCTGTTTTGCAGGCTTTGATCTTCTGCCCTTTGCAGTTGGGATTGTAGAGTTCAAAGCAGTTCTGTCAGGAAGGAAATAAAATGGAGCAGTAGGGGAAGACACGGTGGACCAAGGAGGCTATGCTGCCTCCAACCATGAGTGACAGGCTCAAAGAGCTTCCAAAAGGGAGGAGAACATTCTGTCTCTGAAATGTAACAGACCCTTTCCTTCCCCACCCCAAGAACTGTACCCACATCTCCTGGTGCAAAATAACTAGGAAGTCAGATGTGTACACTCATCTCTGCCCACCTACACACACATACACATGTGAAAACATACAATACAGCCAGCCAAAGGACAGCTGTTTCTTCACTCCAGAAATATAAACTAAAAATACAGTCATGTTTAGATGGGGGCACAAGGCTGTTTGGAATGGCACCTTCCTTCTGACAAGCATGGTTGTATGCATCTTCTCTTTCCTCTGACCATCTGACAGCCTGTGTTGGCAGAGTACCAACCAGTGGAGACTTACTGGTTTTTTGGGATCATCCACCTTCCGGACTGATAGGTTCTCCAAGGGGATAATGCCCAGAGGCTCTTTGTCCTGAAGGCAAGGAAACATGAATTAATACCCAAGATGCTCCCGGAAACATGAATTAATACCCAAGATGCTCCCCAAATCTATGCCACTATTTAGAGCCTCTCTGATTTCCCATACATGTGTCTTTGTGGAGGTGACAGGGGCAGTGTATGCCTGGGGACACAAGATCACAGGTGAGCAAACAGCTCCGAGTTCAGTCTGGGAGCACAGGGTAGAAGGGAAGAATTGCCCCCTATCCTTTGCTCCTCCCTGGCCCCTCAGAGGCTCATAACCACCCAGGACACTTTCCCAACCATGAGTTAAGCCTTTACCGTGGTATATTCAAAATAGTACAGGCAGTTATCTGTCAGAATGAACCAGCGGCGTTTCCAGGTTTTCACACGTCCTCCTAAAGGCAACGAGATTCAAAAGCCATTAGTCACACATTTTTCTGTCCTTCCCCCTGCCACCCCCAAGCTCCAGACCTGCACACACAGGCATACACTCCCAGATCTCGCTGTGGGTGAGCTCCAGGGAGACACCATGGTGCTAACCACTGATGTGATGCAGTGTGGTGGACATGCACATACAGGGAGCCAATTTTGCTCTGATGGTGCTGTGAATGGGAACAGGGGAGGAATATCTTCTCAAGTCCCTTTTTGAGAAGACAGAGCCTGCAATAGCTGCGAGGAGGGAGCAGCAGCTGGTTTCAACAGCAGGTGTCAGCCTCAGCCCACCACAGCAGACAGGACCGAAGGACAGCAGAGATGATGGTGGGTTGCAGGGGGAGATCTGTGGTTGGAGGCAGGCAAGCGGGGAAGTCAGTGGAGCTAGGGGAGTCCTCCCCCCCTTACCTAATTTCAGCAGCCAGCCCTCACGGTTAGGGTTGAAGAAAGTATGGGTGAGGTCATTGCCATCATCCTCTGGTATGGAGAACGGTTCATTCTTTATGCTCTCAAACAGATTCTGCCCCAAAGCATTAGTGGAGAGAGAGAGAGAAAGATAGTGAAAGATTTATTTCTGACAAAGCTTGTACACAACTATCCTAGGTCCATCTGGCCCATCACTCTATTTCTACAAGGGCAGGCAGGCAAAGTGCAGGGGAGCAGGCAGTGAGCACTGGGGGTACAACAGCCCTCAGTCTACACATCACAGGGTTTCAAGAGAGACCACTAGCTCTTTTCCACACCTCGTGTCATGAAGTGTCTCAATTTAGAAAGTCACAGACACAAAATGGTGCACCCACAGCAAGACAGGCTGCTGTGACCAAACCCAGCATAACACAAGTGCTGCTTTGGGTAGTGTTAAGGCACTAGGATGGGGACTCAACACGGCAGAAACTGCAGCCCCATTTAGACCCTAGGTTGGTGGGGCCAAACACTGTCGATAAGCTGTAGAGACCAGCACATACAGCTACATGGCCACAAGGAAGCACATTTCATAGAATCGAGGCTTTGGCACTGAGGGACACAAAGGGCAACATTCGTAACAGCAGAGTGACAGGGAGGCAGGTTATTAGCTTTCAAGGTATACTGACATGTTGCTAACATCATTGGATTTCCAGTCATTTTTAACACAAATCCCAAGCCAAGAAAAAAAAAAGAAACTACAGGTTTCGGCATCTTCCCTCAAATTGTCTGACAGAAATGACACCTGGAATAAAATCTAAAACCTTTACCCTGAAGGGATGCTGCTCAGCAAACCCATGTTTGGGATGTAGGCAGCCTCTTTGACACAAGAGAGAAGTTATTGTGCCCAGGCTGGTTGGTGAAGCCAGACATACGTAGGCAGGCTGCCCACTTCTACCTTGCCTCATAGGGCAGGTTCCATAGCTGCTGAGCTTTTGAGAAAATGGAAGCTCCAGCTTTGCTAATGGATGCATCCCTTGTCTCTGCATCTTCATCCCCTGGGATAAGAAACACCATGGACCTGATGAGAGCTTTCTAGATGCTGGAAGAAACCCTGACACTCATTGGGGCTTGTTGGTTCTACTCATTCAAAGATATATCCTGGTGTAAGAGAAGTCAGGCACTGGTGTCCTGACTGATGCAAACATTGGAGTCAACTGAGACATTTAGGTATGAAAAAGGGAAAGGGATTCATAATCTTGGCCACAGTGACATTGATTCTTATACACAGAGACACACAAGAAATAGACAGCCCCCTTGGGGGCTAGGAATTTCAAAGCTGGATGAGTGAGGTGCCCAGCTACCTCCCAGAGAGGTGGGTACCCCATTCACATGGCCTCACACCTACACGACACACAGCAGTATCTGTTCCTCTCTCACACGTACAGACTTAAAAGCACAAACTTTCTTAAACTGATACAGCTATTCCCTGAATGTCTCCAGCCCTGTCTCTCTTGCTCCATGTCCTCACCAACAAGAATGTGTGAAGCTTCTCTCCAAAGCAGTTCCCACATTTTACAGATTCGCTTTTATACATACTGCCTTCTTTCCCCATGAGGACCTTCTCCTTGTACGGCAGAAGATCAGCAAGCCTGTATCACACTGAGACCTGCAGACCTTTGCTTCTCAGTGGGCTCTGAGCAGAGAGAAGAGGTGATTTTTCATGATAAAATTGGAAGTCTTCTTACCTTTAAGAGCTCTTCTGGCAGGTCCCCTCCATTGTCAATGCCTCTGTTGATGGATACAAACCTTTCAAAGTGGGGTTTGTCTTTCACATTGGGGTTGTGCAGGCTGGTGTTAAGCATGATGATAGAGAAGGAGAGTATGTAACAGGTATCTATCAATGAGAAAGAAAACCAGGATGGGTGCTACTCGTTTTAGAGAGCAGAACAATCCGCACCCTAGCAGGTGGCTTGGTTTCTAGTCACTGAAGAACAGTGTCATTCTCTCAGTTGTAGGAGGAGAAGGGAGATGTCCCCTCTGCTAGGAGAAAGAGGGACAGAGTTGGATTGGAGTGATTCCATTCCCTCAGGATAATGGGGCAAATTGGGCAGATCTGGTCCAATAATGGCTCTGCCAGCAGGAAAGTTTCTACGGACCTACATCTGTCAGTGCTATCCTTGCTGCAATGCAGTATATCTCATGTGAGGCTGGGACCACTTCTCCAGTCTACTGCCCATTGGAATGGGCTGTAGCACAGTGGGAAAAGGGGGACCAAAAATGTTCAGCTTCACAGGAACTGGGCTGCCTCCTTCAGCTTAAGGGGAAACACACTTCCAAGTGGTGCCCTCTGTGCCTTGTGAACAGAAAAGTCAGGCTACTCTCTCTAGCAAAGTGTAGTTCAGCTTTATAGGCCTTCTCCCCAGAACTACCTGTGGACTGGAATACTCCTGGGTTACACTTGCAGTACCAGTTGGCAAAGGCCTCCATCATCCGGTCAATCTTCTGTGCTTCCCCAGGCAGCCGGAAGCTCCATAGGAACTGTCTATCAGGAGCAGCATGCCAGATAGTTAGTCAGATTGGGTGCAAGAAACATTTATCCTTCCCTCAACCCATGTGATACCATGAAAATAAAAGAAGTCATCCCATCACACCGGGGAGACAACACAGTGCATGAAGCAGAAGCTCTGCTCCTCTCTCTACAAATTGCCTGGGTTCATCAGTCTCAAACACCCTAAAAGCAGGAAGCAGAACTAAACATCCTGGAAATCACGGCTCTGCTTCTTAATGAGTGTCCTGCAAGGCAGCAGAGACCTCAAGAGAAAGAGTCCTGCCAGGAGGTGGCCTATAAGAAAACAAGATGCCCTAAGACTGAGTCACTTTGTCATTGACATAACAGGCACCGTGGGCAGACATGATTCCTGCTGCAAAAAATAACTTTTCCTATCCCCCCAGGCATTGAAGCCACAGGGATCCACTTTTCTGCAAATGGTCAGTTCAGTCAAGGGGCCACAAAAGTGTTCCCCCTGGAGAAGCTGTTGACAACTCACAGAGCAACAGCCTTGGAGCCACCACATGCAGCAGGGCCTTGGGAAGTTCCCATTTCAGACCAGTAAGGCTTCCTGACCTTCCTGGGCAGTAAGACCCAGTGGCTGAGCTGGCTCCAGCACCATCCCCTGCATCTGTCATCGTCACTTACCTCAGTGCCTGCACCAGGTTTAAGTGGGCAAACTGGTGACATGCCACAAAGGCTTGGAGGATCTGAATGTTTGTGGGGTCCCTGGAAGAGGATGGAGGGAAAAGGTCAGAAGAGAGCTCTGATCCTGCCCAGTTTGGATGCCCCTTGGTGTGACAACAAGCCCCTGGCTCCATCCCAGCCTCCACTTCCCCTTTGACCAAGAAGTGGCTGATATATGTGCTTTTGTCTTGGAAGACTGACCCCACTACAGGCAGCAGGAAAAGTAGCCCATATACCCAGCCTTAGTCACCCTCCAAAGACCCTCCCAGGGGTGTACTGCCCACTCAGCCCACTGTGGTTGGAGGTATGTTCAGTCTTGGCACGTGGCTGAGGTCTGCCACAGGTCATCCAAAATGGTAGTTAAGAGGGGCCAGGCAGGACAGGGCCTCCAAAGGGTCTCCTCATCCTGCCTGGGCTGCTCACCTCCCACCCAGGTAATCCCCAATGGCTGTCTTGTTCAGACCTTCACCCTTGTGGAGGAATTTGGCGATCTCCTGTGGGTCTGAGGATAATACCTGGTGCTCAATCAGGTACTGGATCCCCTGGGAAGGAAAAGCAAGACAGTGAAATAAGACAGCTTTGTGGTGTGATGAGAAAGTAGGACTCCAACACATTGATATCAGCCTTCCTTAGCTCTGATGAACTTTCCTCCTCTGTTACTCCCCAGTCCCTTTATGGGAGATCACAGCCATGTTCTCATCTTTATTCCATCCCTCTTCATCCACTACGGGTGGTCGGTCCCATTTGCATTTCATCCCTAGATCTGGCTAAATGTTTTACTCTGATGGAAACCCAAACAAACAAAAAAGGGCAATGTAGTTTAAAAGTCAAAAAGGTAAAGTGAAAATAATTCATTTTAACATTTTCAATCAAAATATCTTAGTGTTCTGTTCCTAAATGTCTTTTTTTTCCCTAAATTAACTTAAAGGAAACACTCTTTGTTTAAAAGAAGACATAATGAAAAAAAATGTACTCAGGCAAAAATAAAGGCTTGAGACAACTCAAAATAATTTTTTCTTAATTTTTCTTCCATACAACAGAACAGAGAAGACTGAAATCTTTTCAGTTCCATTCCTCCTAGCCAGTAAGGATGGAATATGCTTTTTAAGGAATACAGAGGGTCTGAGTTGGGTTGTGCAAAGAGTCAATATCCTATTTAAGAGAGAATTTCATGATTTTCAAAGCCAAAGAAAGCTGAGGTTTTGTTCAAAGGATTCTTGACAATATCTAACAACACTGCAGTTCTCCAGACCACATAGCAATTCTCCTCACAAAATACAATAAAAGAATGAAAATTATTTTAGATCCATCAAAATGTTCTACTTCAATGGAACCATTTCACTTTCCCCTGTAATATATAAGAAACTATCTCTAAAATGCCCCAAAGAAAAAGCAGTTTCAAAAGAGAAATTGAAATGTTTGTGAGATTTTTTTTTTCCATGCTATTTTCCTTTCTCTTTCCCCAGATGGAATTTTGGTAAGACCAATTTAATTTTGCAAAGCATTGCAGTGATGATGGGGCCCCATTTTCCAGAAGAAAATGTTTCTCCCCAAAGGTTTTGTTTGGCCAGATTCCTAACGCTTATCTCCTCTATCCTCAGGAACTTCCATAGGAACTCACTTAAAGTATCAGCATTGCATGGATGGAGTGTAACCTTTGAAAGGAGGGGTAAAGAAATTTCCTTCCATTGCAGCACCTCCCTGTTTATTGCATGTAGCAAAAAGGAGGTAATAATCAGAGATCTGCATAATACAGGCACAGCGTATACAACATTTTGACCAGGTTGATCAGCATTAAACTAATAAAGCTAAACTGGTTTGGGGTTAGAACTAGTTCGGGTATTTCTGCACAGAATGGCACAGTGCCATAGAGAGTTGCCTCTGGGGTTTCAAACCAAGGTCAGATTGAAAGGCAAAATAAAACCTTCTCTCATGCAGGCTGTAAGTACTGATATCACTGTTCTGAGACAGCTCCTACTGGCAGAGGGATGTCCAGGGGACTGGCAAGCACTCCAGCTGTGGTGTGGATGCTGGGGAAGGCATCTTGACAGTCTCAGCAGGGCACAGAAGGAGGCATGAGAAGTTGTCATGCTGAGCAGCAGCCACTCAAGATGTTAGCTGTGGTAGTTAGCTGGTGATGAGCTATCATTCGATCGCAGCTTGTGGTTTTCCTTACAGAGCTCAAAAAAGTGGCCCACCAGTGAGGAGGAAGGAAGAGAGAACTGTCTTTCTCGCATCTTGTCTACTTAATGTTTTTAGAGCTTTCTGCAGAGGGCTGAAGGCAATTGACACCACTGGTCAGAGTCCCAGAAAGCAGAAAAGCTGTATTTACTCCACAATTCAACCAATACTACCAAAACCAAAACTGTTTCCAAAATGTCAGAGGCATCTTGTCCTCTTCTGTTACGAATGAGCCAAGGAACCTGACTCGTTCTCAAAATTTCTCCCCTTCTTCTTAGTTCATCCTTGTCTATACATTATAGCAAACTCAGCCTTGCAGTCAAGAAGAGCTGTGCTAAAGGAAATTTGGCTCCCGTGACATATTGGCAGTGTTAAACCATCCTCCCCTTACTTCTCTTAGGTTTGGGTTGAATAGTATGGGATGACCTATAAGCACGTGATGGGGGGAGACAACACAGCTTGATCATATAAAAGATCTTATTCAGGAATAGAATGGAGAGTGTTACTAACTGGAACCTTAGTGAGTTAGGAAACACAGTCCCACGCCATAGTTCCTTTGACATAGGTGGCTGCAAGTGGGCCAACAGCCAACAGAATATCTTCCTACAAGCTTTCTTTATCTTCATAGGTGGTATGAACAAATCCTACCTTTGCAGGATCCATATTGAATTTCTTCCGGCCCAGGGACAGAATTTTATCCCTCTGTGATAGTTTGCTGCAAACACATAAAAAAGAAGGAAAATCAAACAGAATAAAGGAACATGTCATTTCACTCACAAGTAACTTAGTAATAAGTTAGGTAACTTAGATATCTTAAGGACAGGTGTCTGACTATCCAGAAATAAAGAGAAATCTAAGAGGAGAGAAGGGTATTCCTGGCCTAATTTCCCTGTCCTTGTTGTGATCCAAATCCCATTAGCACTTTTGTTTTTTCAACCTCAAAAGAGAGACTTTGTTAAAAAAGGCATACTTAATACACTTGCCTGGTCTGTTCTCTAGGATTATTGTCTGCCTCTTGCCTCTCTGCATTTTGGAAACGCTCGATCTCTGCAAACACTTCAGCAATCTCCTCCTTCAGCTTCTGCAAAAGAAACATCAGGAGGATGAAGGCAATGGAGGGAAAACCAGCAGACATACATACAGAGCATGTTTTACTACTTCCCTCAAACATAGGAAAAGGACAGGTCAGATGGTCATGACCAGCCAAGGATGTCTACGAAATGGGGACTGCTCTGGGGTGACCCTGCTGGATTCTAGATGAAAACAATTGGAGAGAGAGGCAGAGGAATGTTCTCATGTCTGTTGTCAATCAAGGCTGGAAAAATCAAGATTAGCCAGCGTGGCGAGTGTCAGAGAACTCGCCCCAGTGTTGATTTCAGTTCCTCAAACAATGTCAGATGCAAGAATCCTTCCATTGTGCCCTTTTCCTTTGAGCTTTTACTTTGCATAGCCCTGCTACGCATCCAGGAAAGGGGAAGTGGAATCAGTAACTGTGAGGTCAATATGAACCTGAAGTGGCAATACTATGAAACAGTTTTTAACATACCTATCATTCAAATATCATTGAGCAGATACCTGTCTTTAGGGGGAGAAAGAAGAAAGAAGGAGTAAAAAAAGAGTATTGCAAATTTTAAAAAAAAATCAATTGCGGAATTCACTTTCCTTTAGGCCCATGACAGACCATGTCCGCCTTGGCTGGATGTTCTGCTTTACTAAGGAAATCTATATCTGCTTGTTTCCATTCTTCAGTTATGGTCCTCCTCAGAGCCAAATTACATCACAGATCTCTTCCAGGAATCACCCAAATTCTTCCCCAGGCAAACCACAATAAGCAGGGGAAGATCCCTTCTCATCAAGGAATGAGGATGTGGATGAAGCATTTAACCAGACAGAGAAACTGAATTTCTGCAATATCCCATAATTTAAAAGAGCTTTAGTTTTGCTCTGGCCACATTCTACTGTGCTTCATTAGTCTCCATAGCTGTGAGCGTTCCTTACTAAGCTTTAGGTATTGCAAAAATGTAACAAAGCAATGATCTTAGCTCCCAAATTTCAAATTATTATAAATTTTGTTACTTTACTCACTGCTGTTTTTTGGCAGTGTTGCTGGCAAGTAAAGACCCATCCTTTCCTCTCCTCCCTCTCCCCTGCCCCAGACATTCCCCCAAGTGTTTGTGTTTAAGGGTATTGCTAGACACTTTCTGAAAAGATCCCCTGGGGAAAATGTCTCTCATTCTAAGGTAGTCTTTTCACCTAAACTCATTCTGTTCCATTGGACAACGCATTGCTTAATGGATTTAGGATTTAAAATATGAGTTTGTGCAGTCTAGCAACATTTCTCTGTCCACAGTGGGCAAAAAAAATGTAGTATTCCTCTTACAGTGCCCATTGCCTATTCTGAAAATTGAAGAGAGAAGAACCACACACAAGCAAATGACATGCACATACATTCATCATCTGTTTTGCAAGAGGAGACAAGACACTATTCTGATTTGCAGCAGAAAGAGGGAGTCTGTAGTTTGGCTTAATCCTTTATGCCAGGAAATATTGCACCTATTTCCCAGACATCTGGACATCTTCATATTGTTGGGAAATCAGTCCAAGTCCAAAGATTCAGTGTAATAAGCTCTCTCTAATGGGAAATCATATTCCATGGTGATGGAGGCAGAACAGAATAGAAAGTGTACAGCACCACGCATGACTGTGATGCAGTCTGACTGATTTTGAATCTGTTACTTTCAGACACTTTTAGGAGTCGGTGTAGAAATGTTTGGGTCTGTTAAAAGAAAAGAAGAAAAGCAAGTTCAACCACAGAAACTTGTGTGGAAGGTCCTGCCAATACACCTCTTCGAAGAGACGGGATCCTGCATGAAGGGCTTGTTAGAGGTCCACAAACAAAACAAAAGTTTGATAAACACAGAATGATGCTGCAGGTAACTAGGACTGGTATGTAATTAGCAGGTAATCGGTAATTAAAAATAATCATAAATGCTGAGCCTTGTGCCTGCCAGTATGACAATGAAGTCATACTCGTTACCTTAATCCTAAATATGCAATCCCAGCTCATCCCTGCTCATAATTTGACCGGCCTTTCTCAAATATCCCATTAGAGCAGCTGATGATTCCTGCAGCAGAGAGTTGGACATACACTGGTGGCAAATAGGCCAGGGCAGCCTGAAGTTGAGAATTCAAGTTGGATCATGACAGAGAAAATGTCTCCAGTGCCAGAGCACTTCTGCATGGCCTGGACTGTTATGCAAAGATGCTCCTTGGTGAAGACAGATTTTAGAAAGCTAGGCAGGCAAGAGAAACAGGATGGTCCTTACCTTAATGTCCTCCAAAAGCCCCTGTTTGTGCTGCCTGATTGTCTCTATTTCAGTCTCTTCAGCCTCGCTCAAATCAGTTGACTCTGGAAGAATAAAGATGCCCGTGACAATAGTACTGGGGTCAACATATCACAGAAAAAGCTGCCTCAACCTCCCAGTAGGTACCCTCTCCTAGGGTCATGTCATAGCAACTCTGATTTCTGTGTTTCAGCATCTATGCTCCCTGCTGTTGCAGCCACTGCATCTCACCTTTGGCCTGCAAATGGTTCTCAGTCCAGAGTAAGCAGCACAGACCCATACACCCCTCCTTACAGTCAGATGTGTTGGTAGCCCTCTTATCTAAACCTGCAGCAACCCACCCACCCACTCAAGCAATTCTGCTTGCTGTGAGCACAATAAGGAGGTCTCACCAAATGCTCTCTGGTGGGTTTTATGTCAGTCATCTCTATGTACTGAAAATCTGTGACCTAAACACTTCACCTACATCCAAACCTCCCATGAAGAGCCACTGGCTTCATGGATTGATCCCCCACAGCTAGTGGGGGATCAGAAGTGACTTAAGAGAGAGAATCAAGGTTTTTCAAATCTGAAGGCAGGATCTGGGGGGATGAAAGCCTTGCTGAAGAAGGAATGTCTTTGGAAGGCTGTTGTTCTGTGGACCGCAGACAACACAGAAATATGAGTAGGCTTTCTTCTAATGTACAGGAAGTTAAACAGATAGCAGTAGAGCCAAGGCAACCACAACATGATTCATAAAACACCCAGAACAATTGGGGAGACAGCACTGCTGCTAAATATAATCCAGGTGAAACGTAGTCTCTTCAGCAAGGAGAAGGAGAAGGCTGCAGCCATAGAGAGGAGGCAAAGCAGATGACGAGGCCCCAGGAAAAAAAAAGGCACTAACAAAAGGCTGAGAGCACTGAAGGTCACTCCTGAAGTGGCAGACAGGGCCCTTGCTGCACCTAAATATTGCAAGACAAAGCTTTCCCAGGAAGCTATGTCAAGTCACTGGATGTCCTGCTTCACTGTTTCATGAGCCATAATCCCCTGGGCCTCCTGTCTTCCTGGAAAAAGGGGAAGTAGCACCAGCTGCATTGGAAATTCTCTTGGTGTGGATCTCACATGCAAAACAACTGTTATAAATATGACTGGAGGAAAAAAGGGGAAGGAAGCAGCCACGACAGACAGAAGGAAAAGGGGACAAGGGCGATCATCTTGGAGTCCACATGCTTCTTTCCTGTCATGGCCACAACAGCTCAGAGAGATCTGCCTTCCATAATCCTAATCTTTCCCTCATGAGCTAAGTATGTTCCTGTTACTCTTCTCAGGCTGCAGCCCCTCTTCCTGCTGGTTTCAAGCATTGCATTCCCTGGGGAGAGACTGCTGAATCTGTGGGAGTAAAGCACTGGACAAACAGCTAGCATGAAGCCAAGAGTGGGATGGACCCATGTGCCCTCCCAGTCCTGGAAGCAGCCCTTGTGAAGAGCTGAAAGAAGCTGACTGATTGCTGAAGCCAGTCAAGATAGAAGGAAAACTGGTGGCATCCAGAAGGCTTGCAACAGCCAAATCTGTATGTGAGAGGAAAACAAACAACCAAGCAAACAAGCATAACACCAAGCAAGCAACCAAGAAGGCAAACAAAAAATAAACAAACAAAAAGAAACCACAACCAAAAAACCCCATGCAACAGCTCAGCTACTTATTAGGCAGGTTGCTAACTTCCCTTTGAATGTCAGCCCTATGCCTCTGAGCAGTGCCTGGGCTTCAGCTTAATTTATGTCTCCCACTGTTCTGGCATCAGCGGGAGACGAGGCCAGTCTCTCAGTCTACCCAGCTTTATCTCTCTCACTCCTGCAGGGGCTTGTAATTGTGGAATCACTGGGGTGATTCCTTGACAAATTACCACTAAGATCTTTTGCCCTGTATTTCTTTCCACAAAAGCACCATAGCAGGACATACCTGAGGAACCTCACCTTCCCCCACCTCATCAGCAAACTCTGTGGTGTGGCTGGTTGCTTTGCTTCAGTTGTTCTTTGTCTATTGAAGCAGCCTGAAGCATCTCAAAGAGGCATGAGGCTCCCAGAGGACACCATGTCACCCACATGACCCCCACCAAGACTGTAAATAATGCAGTCCCCCTTCCTCCTGAACATCTGAAAACCCCAACTCCCAAATGATTCACCTGTCCAGTTTGTCAGAATGAGAAAAGTGTGGGAAGAACTGTGTGTGGGGAGGGCGGGGGAGAAAAAGCATGAGTCATGAGGAAGGAATAAAATGGTAAATAAGCAGGAAAGTTTAACATAGTATAGAAAAAAATTGATGGATCAAACTTTCAGGGCAACTTAGATTGAGCTGCAGAGAGGGTCCTTCTTAGGTTTCCTAAGTTTCCTGAATAGCTTAAGTCCTTGATTGCCTTGGAAAATAATTCTGATGTCAGTGCATTCACGTTATTCCTGTCGTAACAGGCGGCCTGATGCTCTGCTCAGGGTGTTCTGAGGCAATTCATCAATGTTATTGACCACACTGCAGTCAGGGGAAGTGAACACAAAGGGCTTGTTTGGGGAACCGTCCGCAGAAAGGCAGTGAAGGCAGCAGAGGCATCAGGGCAAGCAGGAGGTGAGTTACTGAGAGCCTTTCCTTCCCTCTCCACATTGAGAACAAGCTGAGCCAACAGGAGGACACTGAGTAAAGCACCACCTGGCTCACTCTAGACACTTGCAATGGCAGAGGCAATTCAGCCCTGCACCAGGGGATTGAGGAACAGCTTCAGCCTTGTCAAAGTCCTCAGTACCACCAAGTTACACTTCCCTCTAGAGCTAGGTGAGGACACAGATGAAGCATAGCCCTGGTCAGGCTTCTCTGCACAGGGGGAAATTTCACCCTGGTGAAGAACACACCATGAAAACACCCACACATTTCAGGAGGATACTGCCAGCCAAACCAATGCTGAAGTTTCACAGTTCAGACACCAAAAAAAAAGAATGTCTGGCATCCTCTCCAGAAAGGACATGAAGTTGCTGCTTGGAATTTATTTTCAGAGAGCAAATGTTGAAAGGAAAGTGCATCAGCATTACATCTGTTGTTCTTACACCTGCTCTTGAGGTTGTTTCCCCACTCTTAGGGCAGAACCTAAGAGAAAGACCTGCCAATTTCTCATGAACTGTCCAGGCTTGTATTTTCAGTGCTGTCACTCAAAACAGTACACAGACTTCAATTCCAGTTGTGGTGACTTATGCCTCCAGCCTTCCCATCTGGAGGGCAGGTTGGAGTTACCCAAACATCTGGGTACTTATGTGGCCAGCAGAGAGTACTGTGTCTGCTGGTCTCATTTCCCATTGCAAAGGGCTGTGCAGAACCATCCGGACAGTAACTAAACAGACGATAAATGTATGTGCATGTCACTGCTCGTGTGTGGTTCTTCTCTCTTCAAATTTCAGAACAGGCAATGGGCACTGTTTTGCTTCAAACCCAAGCAAAATTATATGAATAGGAAGACAGCTTTTGAAGCACAGAATAAGTGGGAAGTTGACCATCCAGGAGAGCTGGAAGAATGGACTGCAGAAGCTGTGGGGGAAGGTTATGAAGAATGACCGTATCTGTAGCACTGTGGCAAACCATCCATGTGCTACACACCCACAGAATGACAGCAGAGGTTCATCAGGCCCATTTGCAAGGCAGTGTAGGGCTCTGAGTGTAGACACCAAAGGGTTTGAGCACCTCCACCCATGGCAACACACAAGCAGAGCAGCCTGATGGGCACCTTCTGCCTGAAGAAGGCTGTCTGGTGGAAAATTTTCACCTGAAATTCCTTTTCTTTTTCAATATGGCTGTTGTGTCATCTGCAGTACAGACCACCAGCTCCACAACCAGGTAACAGGCTGGCAACAGGCAGATGACAGGAAGCCTTGCAGCTCCTCAGTTCCCTCCAACCCTATCTGTCTCCTTCCTGCAGCCACTACACAGTTATCTTCCAGCTTGTGTCAGAAGAAATTCAACACAGATCCCAACAGGTTTAATTTGCACATTTTAGTTATGGGCAAAAGGTGTGAAGAAGAATTTATGTTGCTTCCTTGTCCCCTTATCCCACATGACAACTTACATCAATCAGGGTAGCTTCTAGCCACTTTTGACTATGACTCTTACCCCACACATCCTAGCACAGGATACCATGGCATCCATATGCTCTCCCATATTTCGCACACTCAGCTCAAGGATTGGGCATACTGGCTCTGTGGCCTCACCCTGACAGTCGTGAGATGGTTTTGAAGGAATCTGGAAAAGGACATACACTGCAGGGAGAGCAACCTCCCCACAGATATAGGTCATATCGCACAGATATGTACCTAATAGGACCATCACACCTCAAGGTAGGAGTGACCCCAGGAAAAGGTGTACATGCACCTCTGACCTTCAGGACAATCAAGCCACAACTTAGCAATTTCAAATCCATTCAGTACCCTAAAGCTCCCTGGAAAACTCTGTCTGGTAGCAGCCTGGGCTCTCAAGGGAGCACAGCATCAAACAAACCCTCTTTCTCACCCAGCTGTGGAGTGACAGGATGGGACTGAGCAAAAACATCAGTCAGAGCCAGCACATCTCTCCAGGCCTTGCCTGCCTCTGGGCTCTGCCTCTAGCCAGAACTGAGCAAACCTGTGTTCTCCCTGAACAGGATCTCATTGTGCTATTGCAGTGTGTATACTTTATTCAAAGTATACTTACTTGAATGTGTAACTTTCAAGATATAATTAACTCATAACACATAACTTGAATGAATGACTGTGTCAGACCTTCTGTGAGGAGGGAGGCACACTCCAAAATAAATAGTAAAACATGAGTTATCCCTCCTCCTGTCCAGTTTGTCCTGCAGAATCTTTTACCACAGTTGCTTTCCAGTGGGGAGGGCTGGGTGATCTGAAGAGACCCACCTTCACCAACATTCATAGTCAGATGCTGGCAAGAGCTCAGCTCCTATAGGTACTACAAATTTCCCTGACAAGGAAGTATATTGTTTGAGTGTGCCCCTTCCTTGGCTACACACCTCAAAGCTAAAATGTGCACAACAGTCGTTGAAACTGGGCATCGCTTTTTGCTTTCACTCTCTGCTCCATAACCTATATACAAAAGCCTGATAGGACAGAATCAGATCGAGAAGGGTCATTGCAAAGTGATCCTTCTTCTTCCTGGCCCTCGTTTAGTCTATTGCTATTCAGCTCTCCCTCTCTGCTGGCTTTGCACAGACACATGCTCAGAGCTTCCTCAGCCAGAGGCTAGAAATGTTCAGTCTGGAAGTGTGCCTTTCCCTGCTGAATCCCAAACACTTTTCCCACCACCTGCCAAAGAAGGAAATAAAACCTAAGATCTCTCTCAGTTCCTCGGGTGTGGCTTATCTCCCCCCACCCACATCTGCCCATTGAAATTATTTCAGGACCAGGCAGGCCCACCTGCAGGTCACTTTGAGTTTGTAGGATCCTAATACAGTTATTCACCTTTAACATGGACATAAGCAAGAGACACCCCAGAACCAAAAGCCTTGCAAGAGTGTTGCACTGAGATACCCAACTGCATGAGAGGCTCCCCAGAGGCAAACCAGCTCCTGGGATCTGCAGGGAAACACCATTTTGGAGCTTGCAAGCCATGCCAGAGTTTCATGAAGAGAAGCCAAAGCTTACAAGTGTTCATCCTAAGTGTCATATAAACCCTTGATGCCCCTGAGTCAGTTCCCAGCTCAGTCCAGGATCACCAGCCCAAGCGATCCCAGCAGTAGACACTCTCAGTACCAAAGCCATTTGAATCAGTGGGAAATTTTCTCCCAGTGTGAAAGGAGAGCAAGTAAAAAGAAACCCATGCCTAATCCTGAAGGCTGACAAGCAATCTACTGCAGCCCCAGGGATCTTCCAGCATCTCATCCCTCCAGCCACCAGCCACAGTATCCACTCTAGATGCTGGGATTTCATGGAGTGCTTGACTCTGTCAAACTGAGTGCACAGCCCTCACCCAAAAAAAGATACACAATGGTCAAGGCTTACCAGAAGGACAAAAGTCCATCCTGAAGAGTGAGATATATTTTCAACACAAATGTGTTTCAGATGTGTTGAAAACGTGGGGTTTTGTTTGTCCTTGCCTTCTGCTTGTTCAGATGCTTCACAGAACTGAAACAACTTGGAGCCAGTGACCAAGACCGCAGCAGAATTATGGGGGGCGGGTTGCCCTGTGACTCCTCCCTTCCTCTCCCTGTCCCTCTGATCACATGTCATGAGCTTGCCTCAGAGAAGGAAACTGTATGTGCATACTTCTGTGACCTAACAGGGGCTCACTGGCTACTTCTGAAATACAAATGCACAGATGCATTTCCATCCCAGCAGCTTTTTTGAGAATCTCTCTTTGAGGGAACCGAAATGAACTGTGAGAGGCTGATAGTACTTTGGGTTTTTGTCTGAAATACTCTGAGGAGAGAGGGGGGGGAAAAAAGGAAGTTCTTGATTCAGAAAACCCATCTGATTGGGGAAGTGGTTTCATTCTAAAGGAAAGATTCCTCCTGTGTTAATTCTGCAGCAGGTGGAGGGGGTAGGGATGGGAATGAACACTCCAAAATTGGAAGATGGTTGATAGAGGGGAGAATAAAGCTGTCAGTTTCTTCTTCCTCCCTCAGTGCCCACTAACTCACTAACAAACTGTTTTTCTTGGAAACCTTGTAAGTCAGGATAGAGCGAACTATGAAGAAATTAAGACCTCTCTCAGGTTTAGCAATATTCCTGCTGGTGAGAGAGCTGGCATTAGCAGGACTATTTTGAAGGCATTTCTGCTGCTCTGTTCTGCTGTGAAGCAGAGAGGTGCTCTCCTTCACACAGCTCCAGAAGACTATATGCTTCCCCTTGAGTTGCTTTTGGTTGCCACGTGATTTATGTGGTAGACCTGTGATGTAGGCAATGTGAGGAAAATTAGAAGCATGCAGGAGAGGACCATGTTAGACCCAGAAGAACTGGTGATTGAATAAATAGGTCAAGGGCAAAATTCAAAACAGGTGTGATGCCCAAACAGGGCTCTTGCCTCCTCTAGCAGGAGTGAAGCTGTAGAGGGTCGGCTCCTCTCCATGTGTGAACACTTAACTCTGAAGCACTCTACATCCTTAACTGCCTGACCTGCTGCTGTACTCACATTGGCCCTTAAGCAGGGCAGAAAAAAACAGGGCCAGACTTCTAGCTACCTTCTTTCCATGAGACAGCAAGGTAGAGTTTGCAAGAGCATTGCACATGTAGAAAAATAAGAAAAGGCTTTCTAACTCGTTATGCAGATAGAGCCAGCATGTATGTACACTTATCACCATTTAGCATCGGCTCCTGTGAGGCTGAAGGTCCTTGACTCACTAGGAAAGGAAGAGCTATTACATTCCTACACTCCTATTAACTGAGTCTGATCTGAAGTCCTCTGGAGAGAATAACTGGCCCTTTAAAAGGCTTGATGCCTGAACACTCTGGCTAAGCTCCATTGCTTTAGGGCCATTCAACCTCAGAAAGAAAAACACAGATTGCCCTCCTTTCCTCTCAGTCTCTTCCATTTGCTCTAACCTGTGGTTATGCTGTAGGTTCACTGCTGTTACTGGAGAGGACAGAGTTCTGATGAACCTCCAGTGAAGAATGGGAGGTATCCCCACCTGAAAGATGACAAGTGGTGGCAGAAATCCAGAATCAGTTTAAACAGCCAGGCTCCCAAACAACCTGTGACCTTTTGGAACAGTCAGTGGCAAACATTTAGGACTCACTTTCCATGGTCAGTGTCTATATTTACAAAGAAGCAACTAGAAACTCATTCAGGAGTGGTAAAAGGAAGGAGAAGAGAATCTGTCTGGACCTTCATTACACCCAATGTCCATGCTTAAAAGTTATCAGAGGCCTGCCTTTGGGATGCAAATTGCCAAAAGCTCGCCCTTTGTAAACTAAATTTCTGTGTTGAGATTCTGGGCCACATAAGACGAGAACTCACTGCCCCACAGTCCAGCCCAGAGCCCCAGTTCCTGCATTGAGACTGGGTCTGGTGCATCACTTCTAGTCCTTCCTTCCATCACTGTTTTCCACAAAAAAATCATGTCAGCAGTATTGCAACTGACATCAAGCAGACATGTCAACCTAAAATACTCCCTTGAAAGACCTGATCTTGCCTGCCTCAAAGGTAGGAGACATATACAGACAGCTTGTTAAGGGCTGTTGTTACACATGCATCTGCGGGCAAGTCAAACCACAAGCACCCTGCAAATACCAAAATGGATGCCTCTGTGCACTGCAAAGTACTCTCAGCCACTAGAACAGAGGGCAAAACCTGCCCCTGTGTCTCTAGTCCATATTTGCTTCATCTTTCCAGCTCCTTGATGCTTCCTTCTCACAGCTTTTCCTGCCTGCCTGTTGAAATGTCTGACTGCCCTGTTTGAGACCTTACTACCATTTCAGTTCGATGATCACTTCCACTACTTGCATTCCCCTGTTCTGGTAGCCTTGCTGTAACAGTGGCCGGCCTTGATGCCCTTTAAATGCTTTCAGTTATTTCAGCCGGAGGAGTCTGAATGGGAAACATACAGTTAAAAAACTGCATAAGTCTATTTCATGTAAAAATGAAACACCTGTGAGATGTTTTCTCATGAAGATACACAACAGAGATAGGATCATAAAACTAAGCTAAGCCTAGAGCATCTCCCATTCTTTCCAAAGTGTAGGGTTTAAGTATGTCTCCCTCTCCAGGTCCTTAGTTCCCCACTGATTCACATGGTGGAAAAACTAGTTTGATTCCAGGCTTACCCTGGAGAAAAACAACCAGTTCCTCTCTTGAGGAAACCTTGAACCAGGTGAGAGATCAGTCTGCTTGAGCATCCCAGACCAGCAATATGGATCTGTAGTGAACTCAAGTGGACACCCATACTACCCCAGCCAGCAATATGTCTGGAAACATCCTTAAGGTAAGTAACATGTTCTGTGGTTGTGGCATGAAAAGACCATGAACGGGCTACAAAACAGCCCGTGTTATTTCAAGTGAAAACGGGTGGGGGTGAAACCAAAGGAAAATACAATGACAGAGAGAATGAGGGAGAAAAAAGGAAAGGAAGGAAGGGATGAAGGAGCTGTTTGGAATAGGATCGGGAAGAAACAGATCCCTGGAAATCAGCACTTCTGATACGGGACTGGGGGTAGATCTCGTAATTTTTTCTGCCACTGCACATCCTTCCCAGCTGTGGTTATCTCAGGCTGGGGCTATACAGGCAAAAGGTGAGAGCGTGTGCAATGGTGCAGCAGTTCTCACCTCGTCAAGCATAGTCAGATTAGACAGACTGCTACGGATCAATACTCCAGGCTGTTCCCTGTGCCTCCTGTGCCAGGGACCAATTTTTCTCCCCAGATGCTCTCTGACTCTACAGAGACACAAATTTGAGCTGGAAATATCTGTTGTTCTGGTGTTTACAAAGGAAAATATCAAACCAACAATGTGGGCGCACTTTTCTTGTACAGGCTTAAAATAGTTTTGTAAATAAATTAAAAAAATATTTCTTACTACTTTCAAAGGGATACTTTCAAGGGGATAAAGACAGTGACAAAGTGCCTTGTATTTTTCTGTGCTGAACATGTCAACTGTATTCCCACAACTATCCACACAGAAACAAAGTACAGGTCTGTACAAATTCAATAGCTCCTTCAGGAGGTTTATGGTGACATTCAGGTTGGGTATGGAGGGGACTAGAGTCTATTTTAAAGGTAGAAAAATGATGATTTTAAAAGGCTGCAGGCAAAAAAAATCCCCTCTTATAAAGATTACAGAAGGGTCACTTAGAGTCTGATAAACCTGAATGAAGAGCCAGAGGGATTTTTTTGTTGGACTTGGAAGTGCAGCAAGACTGAAGGTTTATGCCTTTGAAATAAAATGGTAAAAGGGAAGCACAATATTTTACTTTGGTAGTTCAGGAAATATTAGTCTTGTAAAACAGAGTAGCTATAGATTTCCTTAGTCCTCTAAGTATCTCTTTTCACTTCCTTGATGCAGCCTTCCTAGAAGACACCATCACTTACCAGTAAAAATACATATTAGATCTGGTTTTACAAAACATAGTATATCTAACATCTCATAATGTATAAAGAGTGCTAGCAGGCAGGGGAGTCAAGTTGCCACTCTGGTTAGAATATACACGTGTGATTTCTAGTCCCCGTTACTCTGCTCTACAACAGGCAGGTGAAAAATGTTGAATAAGCTAAGCACCTTGTGGGAAAGAATGCACAGTTAGATATTGATCTGTATTTATTGCCATTACTGTAGCAGGCTGGTATTAGTGAGATGGGGTTGTCGCTGTCTGAGAGTAAAATGTCTGTGGGAATGGAAGCCCATATCAGAATCACTGGGGACCTGCAGAAGTACAGAGAATCAGACAAGGCCAAGCCATAAAAAATCCAGTATGATAGAGAGTTTGTGAACAATTTCTTAATCGAGGGAAATGCAAGTATGAAACAGTGATCACAAAGACCTTGATGCCCAAAGGTCTGCGCCATGGTCTTCTGCTTACCCAGATATATAATGCAGAAGGGGTGGAGGAGGGGAACTGCTTTCACTGCTCCGGGTAGGAGAATGGCAGTGGACCTGCTGTTTTGTCCCAAAGCAGAAAGGCTGAGAGCACTCACTCTGGAGACAGAGGAGCCTCCATAACACAGGGTATCAGGAATGGACCACCTGTCCTTGATTGCAGTAAGCCTGGTCTCCAGAAAAGCCCATGAGTAAGACAGGTTCAAAACTCAGTAAACACCATTTGCAAGCTGAGTTGCTTATGATGGATGTAAATGTAAATAGTTTGTGTTCAGGATTGGAAACTTCATTCTTTTTCTAAGCTTTTTCTTAACAGAATAAATTTTGGCTAGAGAGGCCTTTGGTATGGCCATGTCAGAAAACAGACCTGGTATGAAACAACTCCGCAACCTCTCTAACAGGGACTGCAGAACATCATCACCCACTTCAGTTATGATCTGAGCTCTGAAGTTAGGGTAGGCTTTTCAAAGAAGTGTGGCAAGCCTGAGAAACTGCAGCAGTTGGAGGGGGGGGAATTTTGGAAAAGAGAAGTGGCAAAGCAAGAACTAAAAGCAGGGGACAGATGGCATGAAGCTGTGTCAATAGGGAAGTGGGAAGGTGCAGAAAGGGCATATTGCAAGTTTGCAGCCCAGTCAGGCTGAAGCAAATTGCTCTTTACCCCGGTGGGGGCTCAACATACAGAGAAAAGTTCTCATGGCCACTCAGGATTGCCTGAGAGAGAGCTCACTTCAAATAAATCCTATCAGGACCCAGGGTAATGAGAATACATGCTGTGACCATGTGCTTTGTGTGCAAAGAAATGAGCCTTGTGCTTCCTCCATGAAAGAATCCTCCCTGCTACTCTGTGCTGAAGAACAAGCCTCCTGCTCAGTTCCTGCCCTCCTGTGCAGGGCTGTGATGTGCAGACACCATTTCTGAAAGACTCCCTCTTACCCTTTGCCCATAATCCTTGAGGAAGCAGAACACCAGAGAAAGAGAGGGAGAGATAAGTGATCTTCGCTGCTTTAGGTCCTTGTGGGGGAAAAATGGTATCATACATTTCCTCCCTTGTGACCCAGCTCAGGACCCTGAAAGTCTCTCAGAGCAAAACTATCTCACTGAGCAGTTCTTTCCCGTAAGTGTCTCCCTCAAACTCACTGAAGGGAACAAGAAACCCTAAATGTGTGCCTGCCTTCCCTCAGCCCCACTGCACATACAGAAGGAAACTCATGTGAAGAGCACCTCTTGGTGGTGTAAGAGGACATCAAAGCAGCAGCAACTGATCTGTATGTGCTCATTTTGGGGTTATGTGGCTCCTTCCTGCAGGTTCCCTCTTTTTTCTGCAGCATGTACAAATGAGATATTTTAATGCAGCAGGTGCCAGTGGTTCTCAGAGTGATTACTATATATGCTATTTGAATGTAATATACCATTTTAAGTAATTTAAATATAATGGAAAGAAACACCCTAGCAGTTTTTATGTGGATCCCTATTGTCCCCCTACAGAGGCACCATTGGAGGAAGGATTCCCAGCATAGACCTCTGACTGGACAAGAACTGATTCCATAGTGGTTGCAGGGAATCATCTTCCAAAAGTAATTTGCCCAGAAATGGGTTCTTGCCAGGACTTCCATAGCTCATTGTCGGCCATGCAGAATTTACAGTGTCTTTGACATGAGGCTCACCTGAACAATCCCTCCTACCTGACCAATTTAACTGGTTTTCTGCTTCTCCAGTCCCTTCTACACTGCCAGTCCCATAAGCCCATGTGCTAGACAACAAGGAGAAAAGCACACACTGGCATTCAGCAGATCAGTGGTCCTTGTTTATCCCTGCCACCAGGTCCTATTGGGCCACTGGTCAGTTTTCCATCCAGTCTGCCTTAGCCTGAATCCCATCCCTAGCACTGTCATATGACTTACTCTCTCCCAGGTAAGAGTATGTATTCTCCAGCTCTCCCCAGCTCTTTTCCCCTCAGTCGACATCCTTCTCACTCCAGGTGTTCACTCTCTTTTCTTCCCACCTGCTTCTCCCCAGACACGTAAGATTTATTGAAAACCTTCAGAGCAAATATATGGGGAAAAGTGAACTGTTCCTTTGGAGAAGATGATTCTAACTGTAGTATTACGAGAAAGGGGTTAAGTTGCTGAGTGCCTGTTCCAGGCTGCCTGCCCAACGTAGAGTTCCTTGAATCTGCAGATACTCTATCAGCTCCAGCTCCCTGAGCCCTCACTTGTCACCCAGATGTCTCCCACAGAGAGCTCTCAATGTGTCTGACTGCCCAGGGAGTTATAATGGTTGTTCTCCATCCACCAGTAGCATTCTCTAGAACCAGACACACCTGCCTTCTCTTCTGAGTCCCCACCTCCTGGCCCATTACATTCTGTGTCTGCTTGTCCTTTCCAGCTCCCCTCTGTAACAGCCTTTATCCCTCTCCCTTATATCCTTCTCTGACCTGTATTCCTGTGGCCTGTTCCTGCTCTCACTTGCAGAAGTATCATTGGGTTTCCTTCCTCCCCTTTCCCTACCCCCCACAGAGGGAACACCTAGTACAGTTGGTCACTTTGTGCTTCTGAAATAGCTGTAAGACTTGGAAACATTCCATGGTTGAAGATTTCTGGGTTGTGGCCAGTGCTGAGTGACAGATGGGAGAGCTCTCCTTCAGAGCAGGTCAGTCACAATAGCCTCCCATGGCTGCAGCAGCGCAAAGTCCATCAACCTTTGGAGAAATGCTTTTATTCAGAGATCCTTCCTTCAGGAATATCCCAGCTAAAAACTCACTGTTCTTGGTCTTACTGGCCTCCCAACTAAGCCTGGAAATTCTAATTAATTCTGTGCCACCATACCCTATCTTCTATAAAATGCATCTCCTGCCCATCCACTCCTCAGTTCAGGCTGGAACACACAGATATTCATACATACATGCTTTTCCAGGCTTAATGTTGCTTGGAGGAGAAGGAAGGAAGAGGAGGCAGACCCTTATTTCGATAAGGGAAAGGAAGGGGTAGAGCTTCCTGGGATCATTATGCTCTTTGTCTCTTCTTTCTTAGCGTGCTTGCTTCCCTTGATGATTAGCTCTACAAATCTTTTATCTTCTGAGTACAATGAGGACTGCCTTAGAGAGTTGGGGTCGTTCAGCCTGAAGAAGAGAAAGATCTGGGGAGACCTTATTGCAGCCTTTCAATACACTAAGGGGACCTATAAGAAAGACAAGTACAGGCTTTTTGGTAGGGCCTGTAGTGACAGGACAATAGGTTATAGTTTTAAACTAAAAGAGGGTAGATTCAGATTAGATATAAGAAAGAAGTTCTTTTATGTTGAGGGTGGTTAAACACTGGAACAAGTTGCCCAGAGAAGTGGTGGATGCCCCATCCCTGGAAACATTCAAGGTCAGGTTGGACAGGACTGAGCAACCTGATCTAGTTGAAAGTGTCCCTGCTCATTGCAGGGGGTTGGATTAGATGGCCTTTAATGGTCCCTTCCAACCCAAACTATTCTATGACAAGAAAGGAGGGGTCTGGCAGAAGTTTCCACTGGCTGCTTTTGCACAGTAGAGGAAAGGTTGGACAGGAGAGACTGGTTTTCAGGGGCTTCTCTCATCCACCAGTATTGGCTCTCACAGTACTGTCAGGGGAGAGAAAACAGTTAATTGCATCCCTTGATGCATTTGCTCACCTTCATGGTGAACACACAGGTTCACACAACGCTTCTTTGTACTAGAAGTCTGGGCAGGTGAGAAAGTGAGGGAGTACCTTTTCCCCACAGGAGAGGAGGGATAGAGCAGACAGCCATATGGTGGCAGTTGCTTCCTAGGGGATGCATAAATTCCCTGTTCAGCCATCACAGAGGAATTGTTCCTTGTGATGTTTCGCCCTTGATGCTTAGGGGCCCTGGGAAAACCTGAAAAACCTTCATTAGCCCTCATCACCCCACTACTTCCACTTCAGCTGCCCTTCCCTGCTTATATCTCCTCCAAAATTTGGATCATAAAGGAGGGAAGAGAAAAATCCACCCATCTGCTTTCTCACCCCACTTCTAACCCTTGTTCAGCTACCCTGGAAAAGCAGTTTGGTGCCCTCAGCCGTTCACTGCAATGAGATGGGAAGAGGGTGTGTGTGAGAACAAAAAATATTACAATAGTCATCATCCCAGCCATGAAGCCACGCCTGCTCCGCCTTCAGCTAACGGCCTCTGCCACAGAGCTGCCTTGCGGTGGGAGGGGAGGAGGGCCCGGAGGGTGATTGTCGAGTAAAGTTCCCTCTTCCACTTCCTCCCTCCTTGCAACCTGCTATTCACTGCAGCACAAGGGCTGATACCCACATTTGCCCATCTCTCCCTGCTGTTTGCCTCGGCCTGACTTTCCTTTGCCCCGAGCACTGTCCTCCACTACGGGTCCAGAGCCATGCAAGCCATCAAGTGTGTCGTGGTAGGAGACGGGTAGGTACTCTGCGGGTTTGCTGTGGTTGTGGGGAGGGGACAAGGGGCATGAGAAAAAGGTGTCTGCCTCATGAAACTTCCCCAGCTTTGCTTCTGACCTCCTGCAGGCTTGCTACTACTTGCTCGCCCCTCCCTTCCCAGGGCAAGGGACTTTCCTCTGGGGAGAGTATGGAAGAGGGCATTTTGAAGGCCATCCTGTCCCATGCACAGGAGGTGATGGTGTTCCTGCCAGATTCAACTTTGTAGGCAGGGGTCAGATTTAAAACCTGAGAGGTGCAAGTGCTGTCCTGCAGGTGAATGGCTCCTTCCTTGAAAGCCATCTGCTCACTGGGAATGACTGGGAGAGGGAATGGCACTATGGTCCTGATGAGATGTCCACCAGGATCTATGTGTTCAGCTTTTCTCAGTGCATAATCTCTCTATTGAGGTATAGTGGAGACTGTTGGCAAGGAGTTTCTGTGGGCACGAGGAGGAGGAGCCCTTTCCACTGAGATAGGCACAAGTACAGGCCACTTTGGGGGTGGGAGGTAACAAAACCTTGCCTTCACATCATGGTGGCTTCACTGCCCATGATTCCTGGAAATGGCCTGATCCAAGCCATCAACAAGTGAAACAGTCATCACCGCTTGGGGCAGGAGGGATGGAGTGGACAGGTCCTCTTCTTGCCCTGTGGGATGAATAGATGTAACAAAGGGAGAGAGGAAAGTGCACATTCGGGATGGAGTAGCTTAATTCATTTCCCATCTGGAAGCTGGCCAGGCTGTTAACTGGGGCAGCTATAAGGTAGCAAATGAAGAGACATTTGCAGCAGTCCTGCTCCCCACAGTCACTTCCTCCTTCAAAACTCGCCTGGGGAAGAAGTCGTCTGCAAACATAACAGTACATGTCAGACATGTTCTCAGGGGCTTGAGTAAGGGAATGGGGAGAAGGGACAAGGAAAGAGCCCCAAATAAAAAAACTTTACCTCTAAGAAAAGTCCCCTGAAGGCTTCAAACTAGAGCTGGATGAACAACTCCACTGGGCATTTCTCTGTTGCCCTGTTACGCACCCCCCTAGTTTGCCCCTCACACATTGCACCAAATCTGTAGCCTTCCCTCAAGGCAGTATTCCCCTCATATCATGGCTAACCTCACAACATGTCCTGCTCTCAACCCCTCTGACCTCGGTTCCTCTTAAATGTCTTCTGTCCCATCGTTTTGCTTCTCTGTACACCTCTCACCATCTTGCAACACAGCAGTCCAGTCATCCCCCCATTGCTCTGAGCTCTTGGTTCACCACCCGTCACCTCCCCACCAGCCATACCAGCCATTGTTCCCTCTTGCCTCAACCCTACCAACCACATTACTCAGCTAAACCTGCGTGTTGCCCCATAGCTGTTGTGCCCCCATTGACCCCTCCATCGCACATCGCTGTCCTCTTAACACTCCCCGAGTTCAGTCACAGGAACCTGCAGGTGTCACTAACCTCGGCTCTGTTTTAACCTTCAATCCTTCACTGATCCTTTGTGGTCCTCTCTGTTCAACCACATCAATTCAGAAACTCCCCCTCTTCCATGACTGACCCACTCACAGGCCCATAGATCTCCTGAAATATCACCTGTAGAGTTTCAACAAGCATCCTTGGCCCTCCCTCAATATCTCTATGATAACAGGGAAGCAATGGAGCTGGGGAAAATGAAGGGACTGAGAGAGGAGGATCTAAGAAATTGGAGTGGCAGGAGGAAGAAACAAATGTCAGAGCACACCAAAGAGCTCAGCTTCTCCTCAGCTGCCCCACAGTCCAGTGACTGAGACAGGTGCCTTGTGACCATAGTGAAGATACCAGCCGTGCCTGTCAAGGGCACACAAAAAGACAGGGCTGCAGCTCTGTGACAGGGACTTTGCAGGTACAGCTGAGATGGTTTCAGCATCCCCAGCAGCAGAATTCCAGCCTTTGCCCCGGGAAAGACATCTCCCACATCCTATGGCTGTGCTAGCAGAGGCAGGTTGCTCTCATTACCTCCACCTCAAGTGTTCTGTAGCTGAAACATGGCAGGGCTTTCCCAGGCCACACAAACTTGAGAAATAGGATCCCAGCAGAAGAAGGATTTTCTTTCCTGCACCTGTCCTGGCTGCTTTTTTTTCTACCAATTTCTTTTCACTTATTCTTTCGCTCACCACAGTCTTCGCCTTGCTCATGACAACTCCTCCTCCACTTCATAGCCTTATTCCTCCTTATCCCACCAATACTCTCACTCGGTCTGGATTGTGCTGCTACCCTGGCTTATTTGCGCTCCACCCTGCTGCAGCATGGGTGTGTAGGTGGCTAAGGAGAGAGGAAGCACCAGCTTTTAGCTCAGAAACATCAGCAGCAGCCTCTGTCAGCCATGGGGTACAGGCACCTTGCTGGTTGCTTACAGCTGTCTGCGTGGGTGATGCTGCAGCTTACTGTAGCTGGGAAAGACTGAGACATGGCATGGCTAAGTCAGGAAAAGTTGCTACCAGTTCCTGGCCACAAGACCTTCAAAAGCAGGCAGGAGTGCCTGTATCTGAGTGCTGAGGTTGGCTCTGCAGCTTTGTCATGGCACTGAATCAGTGCACCAGCCCTGGTTGTGAGTATACAGCACTGTGCATGCTCTGGAAAATGTGAGGCTCTCACTTCCATCTCAGAGTGGATGTGTTTTAGCTGAGTGATCTCTGTAGTAGACCATAAAAACAAGCCTTCATGCTCGAAGACAACAAACATTTCTGGGTGACATCCTGTCTTTCTTCCTGCTGGTTGTCTAACCTATGGTTACGCGCTGTCTGGTCCTGTGAATGTGTTTCTGCTTCCAGGGGTCGCCTGACAGGACTAGTTTAGAAGTGTGGAAGGATTGCCCCATCTCCATCTCACCCTAGCAAGACTGCCTGCACTGTAACAATTTCCTGCTATTTTTTCTTTCTCTTCCAGAGCTGTGGGAAAAACTTGTCTCCTTATCAGCTACACCACTAATGCATTCCCAGGAGAATACATCCCCACTGTGTGAGTAACGCATAAACAGGTCCTGGAGTGGGTGGGAGGCATGGCAAGCAGGATGCAAAGGAGTGCAGTAACCCTTTGTTGCGTGCTCCATTGGTCACTGTCTCCATGCCAAGCAGAGGAAGGTCTGACAAACCAGCAAGGGGGCTTTACACTTTGGATCTGTTACCTTTCACCAGAAGCATGAGTGACCTCATAAAACACTGGTATAAATGGAATATTTGGGAGACTCAAGCCAACTCAAGGTCTATCTGCTTGCTAAGTTTACAAGTAGTAGATGGGATCCTGCTAGGCAAAACAAACAGGCACTAGGCTACAGGAATTGGGCTGGATCCAAGAGAATGCAGTTAGATGGACAAGGGTCCCCACTTCCTTCCTTGTACAAGGCACTCGCTGTCATTAGAGCAGTCACTGATTTGGTTGGAAAAGACCTCTAAGATCACTAAGTCCAGCCATTAGCCTAGCACTGCCAAGTCCACTACTAAATCATGTCCCTTACAATGTCAGCATACACCATGAACACAATGTCAGCATACACCATGAACACAATGTCAGCATACACCATGAACACATTCACAAGGCCTTTGTGCTGGTTCCCTTGCCTTAGTCTGAAAAAAACCACCAAAGGGACCAGGAAATAAAAATTTCTAAGAACATCTCTATTATTTTAATGTCCTTTTTTTCCCATTAAGTCTTTAGTCCCAAGTGTGCAATCCTGACAGCCGTTCTCAAATATTTCAAGCTGAGTCGTCAAAGAGTAAGGGGACACATTGTCCTCAATTCCGGCAGGGCTGTTCAGGAGTGCAGGGCTCTGGGGGAGCTACAGAGACATGAGTTCTTCACTTTTAAACTAGGTTTAAAACTAGGTTTTAAAGCATAAAAAAAAGATAATAAAAAAAAGATAGGGGCTTGGTGCAAGGGTAGACATAGTTGTGGGAAGGATATCGGGGAAAGAAAGGGCAAATGAAAGGGTTTGTGGATCTGTATGTAAGGTATCAAAGGTGGAGCTGCAGCCAAGGACCTGTCCAGGACAGCTGAATGATAGGGAGGAGGTTGATGCTGAGTGGGAAATCCATAAGAGGGAGGTTCACAGCATCACTCAAGTGAGCTGAGAAGAGGGATCTCTACCCTTTGCTCCTGAATGTATCTAGTGAACCCCACTACACTACTGGAAGGGCTCCCTCTTCTCCTGTTTCATGGCCTACGTCTCTGAATTTCAGGTTTGATAACTATTCTGCCAATGTGATGGTTGACAGCAAGCCTGTAAATCTGGGACTATGGGATACTGCTGGACAAGAAGACTATGACAGGCTGAGGCCACTCTCTTACCCGCAGACGGTGGGTCACACTCCATGCCCCTCCTGCCTTCCTCCCTCAGATACACCTCCATTCCTCACTGCAAAAAACAACACGTCCCATGAAACAGTGACAGGACTGTTACTATCTCTGCATTTTTCTGAGAATATCTCTATTGATATACAAGTGCCTTGAAACCCAAAAGTTAAAAGACAGCTAAGGATATTTTGGAGCCTTTATCTAAACTTCCATTACTGGTATAACTGAGCAAGAAAAGCAAGACATTCAAAGACACTTTTGAAGCCAGCTGACACTGACTTCAGTGTGGGGCAGATGCCTTACACAGGCCTGGTAAAAAAAATCTCCTTTTGTAAAGTTAGAGTGGCTTGAGGAATTTAGGAGCTGAGGCAGGATCTTCTCACATTTTTGTGAACCCACTATTCTGGATTCTGCCTTTTAAAAGATATCTGATGTGTGGACACCTGTTTGATCTGCTAATGCCTGGAGCAGAACAAATGGATGCCTCAGATACTGTGTTCACCATTTTTTTATCACACTGACAGAGTGATTTCAGGGTTTAAAGATCATCTTCCCTAGAGAATGTTTTTCAAGTAGTCAGTTAGGAAGCTCAGAAAGACCCTGCTGCATCAGGTGCTGGTCTGAAGGTATAACCAGGTATAAGCTGTTTGCTTAAGCTGCATTCTGCAGTCAGTACAAGCAAGCATAGTTAACAACATGCTCGTACCCGCTCTAGGATGCATCTCAAGGGAAGGTGGGGGAATGGTTCTCCTAGGTTGTTGTCTCTTATGGTTCTAGAAATATGGAAATGGATAGGTGGGTCTGACACCACTGTTCCAGCTAGGTGAAGCTGGATGAAATAATTATTACCTTGATGAGCTGGTTTGGTTTGGTTATAATGGAAGTCTAAACTCTGCCATGCCATGCTATGTATCTCTTACCTGGAGAACTGAAACTCCACCTCATCTGAGTCCTGCATGTGCACTTTTTGGATTGAGCCTAGCTCTGTCTCAGCTGTAGGCAAAATATTATTTTGGCCTGAAAGCTCTCTCGTGTTCTGTGAGAAATGAGCAGGACACTGTCAGGCCATTTCCCATGAGGATGAGTGTGCCAACCACAAAAACCCCATCCTCATAGCTGACCATTTGGCTCTTCTGATAGTGGTGGCTATGGTTACCATGAGTCATGGGAGCAAACATCCTTCTCTCCTCCAGCGGCAAGAAGCAGCAGTCAGGACTAGGACTGTGTTACATTGTGAGAGACAGCTTCCCCTGGCATGACCCTCTGCTGCAGAGGGAGTGTGCTTCCCACACAGATCTTCTCTTCCCTCCCCGACTCCTCATGCCATCCCATGCTCTCATCCTAACTGCACCATGGTTGTATGCCTACAGGATGTCTTCCTGATCTGTTTCTCCCTTGTCAGCCCGGCATCTTATGAAAACGTCCGTGCTAAGGTGAGACAGAGTATGCTGGTCCATCAGGGGGCAAGGGGGATGAGGTTGGTGGTGGTCTTGCAAAGACAGTGACTGTGGGAAGAGACTACCAATAGAACGTCTAGGTTTAAAGTGGTCATATCTTTTTTCTGTGGGTCAGAAGGAACTAAAATATCGGCCTCCTTCAGACGCCTTTTCTGGTTCACCTCAAAGAAGGTGGCCAATCCTACTAATGGGCTAGTATTCATCTTGCTGGGCTGTTTTGCTGTCAGACCACAGACTTATATTCTGATGGCATCTTTCAGCCAAGACTGTCAAAGCACAGACATGCAGGATCAGTCCATAGGGTATGAGAAGCAGGTACCCACAGCCTTTAGATGAAAAGTGAGGGAGTAAGGGAGAGACTAATGAAGAGAACAGCAGTATCTCCTTCCTACCACTTTCAGGTTCCTCCTGGATGGGAGGGTGAAGGGTAGAGAGCAGATTTTGCTTTTGCTTAACAAAATTTGAGCTCCATGTCAGGTTTTGCCTGAGGATTCAGCAATAGGGAGTGGCCTGGACCAGGTTTTAAGGTCCAACAATATATGTGAGGAAGGACAGGCTGTTAGCTGTCTTGCTGACATTTTTTCTGGAGTGCCTCTTTGTTTCCCTTGTGCATGCCCATATGTATGACCTCTTCTCACATCTTTGCTATTTTGCTCCACTGGTAGTGGTTCCCCGAGGTGCGGCACCACTGCCCTAGCACTCCCATCATCCTTGTGGGCACAAAGCTGGATCTTCGTGATGACAAGGACACCATTGAGAAGCTGAAGGAGAAGAAGCTATCCCCCATTACATATCCTCAGGGCCTTGCTCTGGCCAAGGAAATTGGTACGTGTTTGGGGAAACATCTTGAACCTACTGAAAGGAGAGAGACAGAAAATAAGGGCTTCCCCTCAACCTACTAAGGCTTTTGTAGAGGTATCTCACAGTGGAATCTCTGAGAGACACGAGGAGACACATCAAAGATCATGGGACAAAATGTATTTTGGGAGAATCAGGAAGGACATCTGCTTATTAAGGAAGACTCAATCTGGCAATGTTCTCTCTGGTCACCATCCTCCACATAAACACACAAATACACGCTTTTACATTCCCCTCCCCTTTTACTCTGCTACTTCTATCTGGGAACAATATTTTTCTGTGAAAGCCACATCTGCCTTGTGGGCAGAGGCCTCTCCTCTACATCCGGAAAGAGGTAGAAGAGTGAAGTTTTTAGCATCTCAGGAAGAGTTGCAACTGCAACTTCCCCTCTCTGCTTCTGTTCTTCTGGGGCTTATACATGCAGCCCCAGGTATGAGCTACCATTCAGCTCAAGGGCATCAGCTCCCCTCTATACCTCAGAACATGCATAAATGCCTGCTCCTCTCTTCTCAGAGGTGGCACACAGAGGTAGGAGAGAGGGTAGGAAACAGTTTAAGAGAGAAGTTTTCAATCAGGAGTTCAGCAGAGGGGATGTCTGGCCAGGATAACATAGCCAGACAATGGCTCTGCTCTGGCTACAAAGGTGGAGAATAGGGAAACCTTGGTCTTGTACAGCTGGCAAGCTTTGCCTAAGAAAAGACTGTGAGTGAGCGAAGTGTGTCCTGACAATGAGTAATGTCCTTGATCACTTGACATATATTTATTCAATTCGGGCAAGAGGCGGGTGCCTTGCTTTCTAGCACAAGCAACAGAAACCTGGGTACCCCACTGCCTACCCCAGCTCCCTTCCTCCCCATTACAACACCCGGCTTCCTCCCAACAGACTCTGTGAAATACCTCGAGTGCTCGGCTTTGACGCAGCGCGGCCTCAAGACGGTGTTCGATGAGGCCATCCGAGCAGTCCTCTGTCCACAGCCCACCCGGACAAAGAAACGTGTATGCAGCCTCCTCTAAGCAAGTAAGTGTGACAGGGATTCCAGGGAGTGACACAAGTGACACTTTCCTGTTCCTGGACCTAGATGGTCAGGGCTACTGGGTTCCTGTGACCTGCTGAGCCTGGTGGAATGGGTCATCCTCAAAGAGAGAGAGGGAGACAGCAGTCCTGCTTGGGGAAAGGACAGGACATAGGATGATGGACCCCAGAACAACTTCCCCCTCCTTTCTGTTTGACTATGGGCAAGTTTGCTCCCATCTCCTGGTGCAGGGCTGCCTAGGATTTTCCACATTTGTCCTCACAGACAAGAACTGTCTGTCCTTCTGCCAGAGGGAACTACATCCAGGCTGCCCTGGGCATGACCTGCTCTGAAAGCTATGAAGCCGTAGCCTTTGTCTAGAGGAATGGAAAAAAAAAAAAGAAAAATAATTAAAAAAAAGAAAAATCTGTTCCGTATTCATGGCAGCTGCCCAATGGCCCTTCCTCTTACCAAGCCCTGCTCACCTCAAGGGGGTTTTTGTGTTGCCGTTCATTGGCAGGCAGCAGCTTTTCCTCCAGAACTCCTTTACTCCTCGTATTGTCCCTAATTGCCCTTCCACTTCAGATCAAGTCAACAGAGGGAGGAGAGAGGCTTCAGCATGAGAGGCAAAGCTGGCCAAACTTGATGGGAGAGAAGAGTGGGAGCTTCCTAATTGGGACCCCGCCCCTTCATACTCCCACCATCACCAGGGCAGAGGGAGGGAGGGCAGGAAAATAGTTGAGCTGGTATTAGGAGGTCTGTTGTGTTTTTGGCTATAGATCCTGGCCCCATCCTGACCTCAGGTGCTGCCCAGCACACAGGAGAGTGACGGCTCCAGCTTCCCAGAGCTCAGCACCTTGTGGCGGTCATTGTGCTTTTTTTACTTCTGCCAGCTTGAAAGACTGTTGTGGGTCTGTAGCACTGGTGTGTTAGTTTGCACAACTTCCCCACACTCAACTCACCCCACCTGCTCCTGCCCTTCTTACTGGGCCCCTGAGGTTACAGCATAGTGAATAAGACCCAATAAACAGACCATATTCTTGCCATGTCTGCGAAGTGTTGCACCATGGGGGGACACAGCCCTGAAGCAGTGAGCAATGAGACAGCTGGGTGGAGGCACCTACCAGCTGTGCCCCTCCTTCAGCAACAACAAGCCAGGCAGAACCACACTGAGCTTCATGAGCCCCAGCCACTATTCGATGAAGAGACACGGCATGATTCATGCACCAAGTTGCTAAGTTCTCAGCTGAGACCCCTGCGTTCCTCAGTAAAGTGCAAATATTGTGTGCAGTGGGGTGATTACATCTTCGCTTTTGCCTATCCTCTTCTCAGTCTCCATGTGTCCAAAGGAAGAGTCGTCTCCCCTCCAAGATCCACAGAGGATGGGGTGCAGGCTTTGGGAGGGGACACCCAGACCCAGATTCCTCTCTGTGAGGACTGCCCCTGCAGGTTGCTGTGGACATCCTTTCACCAAAACACTGCTGCATTAATCTTCCTAAGCTCACATCCCAAGGAGTCATATCAGTACTAGCATTCACGCATACTGCTAGGCACAGTCAGAAAGAGAATAGGGAGGGGGAGGGCAGGGAAAAAAAATTAAAGAGGGAGGAATGAGTCACCAGTCCAGACAAATTGCCTCCAAGACACTAAAATTAAGCTGAAGAGAGTGGTCCCAGAGGTACTATGGATCTGGCAGCTGTGAGCACCTGCCTTCCTGATGCATTGCAGGGACTTGAGAGTAAGTGTTACAGGGTGGCTGCCACTGCCACTGCTTGCAGGAGGGAGGAGGGCTCAGGGTGCAATGATTGGCACTGCAAAATCCTGCAGTCCTAGGAGGGCACAGAGAAACTATGGAGTTGGGTCAGGTTATCATTCCTGGATGCAGCAACACTTCTGAGCTTCAAAGGCTGCTTCCTGCACTGAGGAGGTGCATGGGTAGTGCCAGCTACAACCACCACAGTGAAGCCCCCGAGGTACCCTGCTGCCAGGGAAATTTCTGCAATTTCAATTCATGGTTGGATCTAAATAAGGCAGTTAACTCAGTGATGTGACACATTGCCTACTGATAAAGTCCAGAGCAACCCTGGAGGGCATCCTGTGGCAGTAAGTCCCACAAATATCTGCATTGCACATGGGCTGCTGGATGCTCAGGGCCCATCCAAAGGTAATGTAAATTATGTCAGCGTAAATCCAGATGCACAAAAATTAAGTCTCTGGTATGGGCATATACCTGTGGAAGGGCAAGGGACACAAAGCCCTTGAGAATGGGATCTAATCTCCTTTAAAAATTCTAAGCATTGCTCAAACCAATGTATTCCCAGTGGTTTATTACTTCCTCTCTAGTCTTTAAGCCTTGGCTTTTACCTTCTCAATCTGCCTCGTCCCCACAAACAGCAATACTGACCATGTGCATGAAACAAAATTTATGTATCTTCCTACCTGTGGAGGTGCACAGGCTGAGCTCTCATCCCAACAAAATTTAAGCAGTTTGCACAACCCTGTTAGAGCTGAGAATGGGGCAGGACTTGGAGCACTGGGGAAGCGATCTGGAGACCTGGAATTTGTGATCCTGTGACTGTGCTTACGCTAGCAAGTCCTGCAAGGGTCAGCAGGCCTTCTTAGAGCTCTGCTGTTGTTTGGCTCTGTTTCTTCTAAGACAGGAACTGAGGGGCTCCTGCATGGTGCTACAGATACTTGCTCTGCCATGGCAAAGAAAACCTCTGGGTGCTACCCATGCCATTTTTTCCACAATGAGGCGTCATATCTCTTGTGTGTCTCCAGATAGCATTGTGGTGAAGTTCCGGCCTAAGGCAGCCTGACAGCTTTGAAGTCCTGTACTGCCTTCATCAGCTCACCTATGATCAACACTGGCTGAACATAAAGTTGCTCAAATAGATTTGGAATGCCAGATTAAACCCTGGCTATGTTCTGCTCGCAGAGATACTGCCTTCTTCTGTTAAGGCTGGAATTGGCCCTAGGGGCCTCAAATGCTTGCAACAGCAGTGCCAAATGTCAAGAAGTGGGTGACTGCACAGCACGAACAGTCACCGATGTTGGCTGCAGGGCCAGGAAGGGGGTGAGAATGACAGGAAAGGCCTTTGTGCAGGGAATGGAATGGGAAAATCCTCATGTCCTTCCGGGGAGAACTGTTCAAACAAAGGATGTTAATTGCCTTCCTAGACCCATTTCTTCTGGGTCTACATTTCCAGCAGAGATGAAATCTAGTAGGAGAGTTCAGGGCTGTTGAACTAGAGCATTTTCCCAATGAAAGTGCAAAAGACAAGAGATTGTTCATGGAGTCAGATAAGAGAAGGAGTTGAAACATACAGCCCCCTATTTGGCTGTCTGCCCTCATCTCCATCCATCTGGAGATGCTCATAGGGCAGAATAGAAGGGACAAGGGTTTGTGTGCTTAACATCTACCTCGATTTCTGAGCATCTTGCCAGCCAGAAGGTTTTGCCGTGTCCCTGCAGCTCTGAGCAACATGTGTCCTGCTTGCACGACCCTCGGAACAGGGAGGCCGTCTCCTGGGTGCCTGCCTAGGGAAGCCGAGTCGAGTCACCCCCTCCTGCACACCGCTCTCCCACCACATAGCTGCTCTCTCTATCCCTCTTCTTCCTCTCCCTCTCCCCTACACTGTCTTCAGCTTCTTTTACCGCACTCCTCATTCCTTCATCCTCCCCGTCTTCCACGCTCCTCTATCCTTTTGCCCCTCTCCTTGCACCTCTCTCTCCTCCTTCTATTCTCCATCCCGGTGTCTCCTCCCGCTCCTCGTTCTCCTGCCCTGTCGTCCATCCCCTCCTTCTCCTCCTTCTCCTGCCGGTGTTTCCGTGCGTGGCGCCCATTGGCTGCCGGCACCCGTCCCCCGGTGCCGCCGCTCCGCTCCCTCTGCCCGAGCCCCGCAGATGGCGGGGGCAGCGAGGGGGACAGACCCTCCGGCGTGGGGCTGAGGGACCGCGCAGCCCCGGCCGGCCGCCCGCGGGCACGGCCGTGGGCCCCGCTCCCACGCCAGCCACGGAGTGGGCGATGGGCAAGTGCGGGAAGAAGGACTCGCGTCTCCGGTAGAGCACAAGTGGGCGCGTTGCCTCCGGGACCGCTCTGCTCTACCGCTCTTAAGAAAGGGGAAGGGGAAAACATGACACGGATTCTCCCGGTGAAGCAGAGGAAAATGTACATCCCGACGACATGTAAGTACCCGGCGGCTCTGCCCGCGTTTCCCAGATGACACCCGTGGGCGTGAGTCCATGCAGAAGTTAACTCTGCAGTCCCAGAGAAGGAAACCTGCCGACCTCCCCCCCCGGCTCCCCACCCTCCAACTCTGCCAGTCCATCCTGGTCCGTACCAGACAGCTCAGCCTCAAGGTGAGACGGCGGAGTCCTGAGCTGGAGCAGGGCCATGGGAAACCGGGGGGGACAGGTGGGGAGGAGGACAAGAGGGGCTGCAGGTTATTGGTCTCTGTGGTCCCTCCCAGCTTCTATTCATGTATTGTAACCAGCTCGAGGCTCAGCTCTGAGCATCCACCTCCTCCTTTCATTCAATGCAGATATATATATAGATATATATATATATGATATATATATAATTTATTTGTTTTTCTAAAGAAAGCAATAGCACCAATTTTCCATCTCTTCCTACCTCTCTGCCTTCCTTCTGCTCTCCGGCTGCATGAGCCAGGTACATTCTGGTAGCACCTGTTAGCAGATCCCAAGCCTCTTGCAACAGGTGCTGTCCACAAAAGGGACAGACTCCAAGTGGATGCCAAAACACTATCAGTCTGAGGCCAAGGTTCCTCCCCAATTCCTACCTATGCTATGTGCTGCCAAAGCAGCCAGCAGAGTAGATCCAAGCTAGATGAGGCACTGGTATCCAGTGATTGGTCTGTCAAACTATCCAGAATGTATGACATGGTGTTTGAGCTGGTGCATAGTACTTAACAAAGTTAGAACGGCAGAAACAGACCATACCTGCTTAAAGTTTCTTCACTGCATCTCTCTGAGCAGGAAAAATGAGTTTATTGAAAATCCATGGGGTTTGCTGCATGCCCGAGCATTTTTGATAGGTTTTCTGGGGCCCTGAAGCTGGGTTTACTGTATTGCTAAACCACAGCCTGAACAACAAGCTTTGAGGTCTGGACCCCAGATACTTCTCCAAATGCTCTTCAGCCCCAGCATCAGAATCTTTATCCCCATTTGGTATTTGGAGGGCTCTCTTTTCAAATGTTTGGCTTTTTTTTTTTTTAATTCATTTGCATGCAGGAGGAACATCCAAAGGAATTCCTAACTACATCCTCACCTTTTAGAAGATCATCTTTTTATGAACATACTGTTCTGGCCTCTGCCAGCCTTTTCAGGGATCTTTGTACCTAGAGCAGCCATTGCCCTCCTTTTTCCTCCAACAAGTGATTTGTGTCATTAGAACAGCATTGGAAAAAATATCAGAGGAAAGACTCCTCAGATTAGAGTTTCAAACCACTTTCTACTCTGCCCATTCATTACAGCCACTCATGATGTGTGGGACAATCCAGTGCTGCAGGACCCCAGTAGATGGGCTTCTATCAGGACAGTGTGTCACAGCCCAAGGCACCTGCAAATAAAGAAAATTTAAACAATTCCAGTCCTCCAAAGCTCAAATGCTTCAAAGCAGGAAACATTCATGCAATAGCCTGTAGAAATGGCCTTAAGACATAGTTGCCCAACTGTGTTTTTATGGGGCCTACCAGATGAGGTTCCTTCAGTATAAGATTGGATACATCTGTGGAGTTTGTTGGGTTTGCTTGTCTGATATCCAATGAATCCATCTAAAGCTCAGGTCTACCCCAGTGTTTCCAGAACTTGGTATGACATCTACAAAAAAATAGAATAAAAGCTGTAATATTAAGACATTTGTGAAGGAAGTTGTGATGCCAACACATTTGGGAGAATAGTCTTTGGAGTGTTTCTGGCCTCCTGAAAGTAGTTAAGATTGGGATTCCTTTCCTTTGAGATTCCCAGTTTTAATTTCAATAGAAAAAGAGCTTCAGAGTCCTAGGAGATTTGTTTAGATGTGTAAAGGTGAACCTCAGGGTCCTTGTTCCCTACTACTAAGTCATCCTCCCTTCCAACAAGTTAATTCATCAGGAGGATGACCCTGTCAGTCTACACCTCCAGAAGATTTTACCAGAGCTAGACTGATTCTGAAAGCATCACAAATCTCCCCTTCATAAGGTTTGCCAGGGTATCTCTGGTCTGTAGTATGTGCTGGGCTCTCTATTTCACATATCTGGAGCCCTCACAAAAGGCACGTCTGTCCCTTAACTGTCTCTTCTCTCCCTGCAGCTTCTCACCCAGTGTCAGCAGCGACCTCATGGTGAATGGAGAACTTGTTTGCTCAAGGCTCTCTCTCTAAGTGAGCCGAGCACTGTTTCCATGCCAAACCCTGACGTGATGGGCAATTGGGCACCTCAGATTAGGAGGGCTGGGACGCTGCTTTGGTGTTGCAAACAGGTGGGCAGGCAGGGCCTCTGTCATTAGCAGTGTGTCACAGGGTACAGAAGGAAACAGAGAGGCAGGGAGATTGAGAGAGAGAGAGAGAGAGAGAGAGAGAGAGAATGAGAGAGAGAGAGGGAGAGACAATAAGGCAGAAAATCAGAGAGAGATAAAGAGAGACCTGGACTGATCCCTCTTAGTATACTCAAAATAATCTGGCTCTTCCTTTGCTCTCAAACTGCCATAACACAAAACAGCTACCCTCCAGCTCAGGTGCTGACTTCAGCCTCTACTGAGAGTGAAGGTGCTTTTGCTTCTGCTGGTAGAGCCAACAATAAACTGGCCAGTCCAAACAGAGTTTCAGAAAGCAAGAGAATACTCAGAGAATGGGGGAGTCAGAACTGGAATGGCTTTGTTACTGGATGCTTTTCCCTCTTTGGTTTCTAAGGTACCTGCCACTCATAAATGAGAATCAGGCCTCTGGTGACCATGTCCTCACTATTGGAGCTATTAGCAGAAAATGAGAAATTTCCTTGCTCTTATCCTAGTCTGTTGTTATTTCCCTAGAGGATCTTTCCGTAGGAGAGACAATCCATTGGCTCACATTGAGCCATATCATTGTTTGACCCTCCATGCCCACTGTGCCTCACAGGACTAGATGGGTTTGATATTGTCCTAGATTTTCCAGTGGCTGCCAGCATCCACAAACTCACCTTGACTTCCCATGCCTGCCCATATCTAAAACACAGTTAATGTAGTGATTTTATCTGTGGCTTGTTCAGCTGTCATGTCCCCAGTATCAATGTGTTTTTTTCTCCCCCTCTCATTTCCAGATTGCTAACTGATCCTGCGAGGACACTGCCCCCTGCCCTCTTCTCTGCCTCTGCTATGAACACTTCTGCTTTCAGCCTCCCCACACCGGCAGTGTCGGAGGAGGGGAATGCCTCTAGCAGCTGGGAAGGCTTCACCACCCCCAACAGCTCCACCACTGTCAGCCCTGGTGTAGTTGTCAGCGGTGTCCTCATCCCTGTGGTCTACCTCATTGTCTGTGTGGTGGGGCTGGCTGGAAATTCTCTGGTCATTTATGTGGTCCTGCGGCACTCTGTGAGTGAGTCGGTGACCAACGTCTACATCCTGAACCTGGCCCTAGCTGATGAGCTCTTCATGCTGGGCCTGCCATTCCTGGCTGCGCAAAATGCCCTCTCCTACTGGCCGTTTGGTTCTTTCATGTGCCGCCTGGTGATGGCCGTGGATGCCATCAACCAGTTCACCAGCATCTTCTGCCTGACGGTGATGAGTGTTGATCGCTACTTGGCAGTGGTCCACCCAGGGAAGTCCTCCAAATGGCGGACAGCACGAGTGGCCAAGGCTGTGAGTGCAACGGTGTGGGTGCTGTCTTCAATAGTGGTGCTGCCCGTGGTTGTCTTCTCAGACGTCCCTTTAGGGATGAGTACGTGCCACATCCAGTGGCCAGAGCCAGCCTCGGTGTGGAGAGCTGGCTTCATCATCTACACTGCTACGCTGGGCTTCTTTGGACCACTGCTGGTGATTTGTCTCTGCTATCTTCTGATTGTTGTGAAGGTTCGTTCCTCTGGCAGGCGGGTGAGGGCTCTGTCCTCCAAGCACAAGCTTTCAGAGCGCAGAGTGACCCGCATGGTGGTGACTGTTGTGGCTGTCTTCGTCCTTTGCTGGCTCCCCTTCTATGTCCTCAACATAATCAATGTTGTTTGCCCACTGCCAGAGGAGCCGTCCCTCTTTGGTGTCTACTTCCTTGTGGTGGTGCTACCGTATGCCAATAGCTGTGCCAATCCTATCATCTATGGCTTCCTCTCCTACCGCTTCAAGCAGGGCTTCCAGAGGGCCATCTTCAGGCCATCCCGCCGAGTCCAGAGCCAGGAGGTGCCAGCAGGCCCCCCAGAGAAGATCGATGATGAAGGGGAAGAGGGCGAGATCAGCAAGATCACCCAGAATGGAAATGGCAGGCAGGAGCGCCCTCTAAGTGGTGAAGAAGGAGAGAGCAATGAGCAAAAACCACTCCCTGAGCAGCCTGTGGGATGTGAAAAGAGCAACAAGTTGCATGTCAGTTATTTGTGATGAAAGGGATGGTGTAGGGGAAAGAGACATTGGAATATGAGGTCCCCTTCACCTTATCTGCTTTTCAACCTCAAAGGCAATGGGAGACAAAGGCATATTAAAGTCCAAGAGTCTGTTTAAAGATGAAGAGGGCTCCATGAACTTGTAGAAAAAGCAAGACATTTTTCTTGGCTTTGGAAAAGACACCTGAGGTTTATGTGGTACTGGGTAAAGAATGGACTGCATCCAGGGGGAGCTGAAGAGGTGCTGGGCACTGACAATACAGAGAGAGCAAGATCAGCCCTAGATTGCATGATCTGTCCTTAAATGACTCAGCTGTGGAGGGCATCAGCTGCCATCTGATTGTAGCATGTCAAGGAAGTTCCCAAATGGCATATACTACACGTAGGCATCCCAGTGTAGTATCCTTGATTATCCTCCTTACAAACACAAGAAGTGGTTTACCCTGAAAGACAAACAGGGAGAAAAAATGTCTGCAGCAAAGACATACCAGCCAGTTGCATGCATGGCTGACCCCTCTCTAGCTCTTAAAAATGCCTTGGGGACAGATTTCCTGCCCATGCTGGTCATGGCTGGAGACTACTAATTGCTCAAAACCTCCTCTTTCTTTTTAAGGCTCTCATGGACTCTGGGCAGGCTGATGGGACTTACCTGGGAGAAAAAAATTGAACATTTCTTTCTTGCATCTCACATTCTTCAGGGTTTTCCTGCTGCCTCTGCACCCCGGTGGGAGGTGTAACAAAGGTAGAGAAAAAGACAATGCGACATGAATCAGAGGCAGTGTTTCTTACAAGCTGAAATGCCCTTTCCCTTTTCCTCTCCCTAAGCCTCACTGTAAATAAAAAAAAAAGCCTTTGGACATAAAAGGCCAACAGGACAGAATCGTTCTGTGTGTTTAGGGGAGGGGGGTGCTACAGATTTGGCCCTCCTGAGAATATACATTGTCTTTGGGTTGAGTTGATCTCTGTATGGAGTACTGTTTGGCTGATACAAGAGATCAAGGCATCTATCAGTACAGGAGAGGGCAGGAAGCAGAGGGAGGTCAGGGGATCTCCAGTGTGTAAGAGCTATGGTTGCAGAGAGTCTGGGCAATACTAGGAACTGATTCATCTTGTGGGAAATGGTATTTAGTTCAGGATGGTGAAGAAATGATGTTCATGTGTTTGCATGTGCACAAAGATTGTCGTATGCAAAAGTTTATTCCCTGGACTGTACATGTCTGAGAATGGCTGCAGAGGATGGGAGACAGAGGAGTCAGACTGGTGGGAGATGTGTGTGGGTTGGGCACTGATGCTAATCTGTGTGGTGTAGGTAAATGTGTACAGGCATACATAAAGGGGTGTGCATGTGTATAAGTGTATACAAACACAGATGGGGGAATGTGTTAATGTAATTGTGGAATGTTTCAGTGCAGGTATAGTTTTGCAGGCATGCAAGTATTTATGGAAATGTGTGTGCACATGTGAATGCTTGGGTAAGAGTGTGAGAATATGTGTGTTGAGTTGGACCAGTGCTTGCTCCTGTGCATTGGTTGTTGGAGGGAAGCTGTAGTGGGTCCATGTGAACATGTAGGTTAGAACAGCAGCAATGTACAAGGGTGGGTGGGATGAAGGTCTCCTTCTTTGCTTTGGCTTCATTCCTCCCACACCTTTAACTTCTCCATGAATACTATTGCTAAGCTACAGCCACCAAAATGGTCCTCATACCAGAGCCCTTGGTTATATTTGGGCACTTTTGTCTACAAATAATTTTGAGAAATGGGAAGGAGGCATGCACCAGAAGGAGACGTGTCTCCCTGAGGTCAGGAGATGTTGGAGGAGGTAGTCTATGGAGAGTCAGTTATGAGAGTTGGCTGAGTGATAGAAAGCTGTCTCATGGGTCACTTGAGAGAAGGCAAGAGAAGTGAAGGGGTGGCATGGGAACAGGTGTGCTTGGACAGAAGCCAAAAGCCCTGGGCTGGGCAGCAGAACAAGCTGCAGCAGCTGAGGATGGTGGCAACAGAACCACTTTATGAGGAAGCAGGAGTCAAAGTCACATAAAGGCAATGTGAGAAGTGAAGGCCTGGCAGGCACTAGAGGAACTGCAGTGCGGGGCACCTGAGTTCAGGAAAGGACTGTCACAGGGCATGAGGAGAAGAGACATCTCCTAGCCATGTTAGCTCAGGAAGGCAGAGAAGGGACTGCAAACACAACCAAAGACATTCAGCTGTGCGCTCAGCCACGGGTACTGCCATCACCTCCACGAGAAAGGAGGAAACCTACATCCTCATGTTTCCTCTTTAAGCCTGGAAAACCAAGCTGTTCATGCCTGCAGGCTCAGCCTGAGTAGCTGAGCTACCAGTGATACCATACAGCAATTGCTTAGCTCCTCTTACAAAGTGCTACTTGCCCCCTGAGCATGGGCCATCACCCAGGAGTGCGGGCTCAACTCACAGGGAAAAAAAAGTGCTTGGTAGCCAGATTCTATCCTCTGCTACCTTTTTACATCTCCTTCTCCTTCCATCCATGCATCAGGTTCCCACACTGTGGGCCCCAGTGAGAAAGGCAGCCAAACTATTCATGGGCGTGGGATACAATCTGTTGAACTAAAAAAAGCCTCTGTTTTATTTTCTTGGGGAGCTTCCGCAACATCTATTGGATGAAGCACAATCAAGCAATCCTAGCAGACTGAGGATGGACTGCCAAAGCTTCTGCCTCTGTAAGGGGCAACAAGCAGCAGGAAGAGTAAAAGGTCTGACTACCAAGTGGTCAGACAGATGGACAACACAGAACTTTAAACAGGGATCTGTGTTGCTCCTCTTGCAATGAGGAGCAGAGCAAGGCGAATGCTGGACTCCACTGGCACAGCAATCCCTGTAGGATAGAGGAAAAATGGTATTATCTGGGGAGCTTGTAGCACTGTGATCACTAGGCATTGAAGAAGGCATGTGACAGTGACTGAGGACCTTGTAGGAGGCAGCTCAGGTGGGTGGAGGGCAGATAAAGGGTGGGTTTCCTTATTCGTGGAGTAGCTATCCAGCTGCTGTGGGGAGATGGGGGAGTTCCCCAGCTGCCAACACACTTAACAGAGACAGTCTCCTTCGCCAAATCAGGATGAGACTTCATTTCACACGCCTTTGCAGCTCCATCTGCTGTAAATCACCATTCAAGAAACTCCATCGACTGGTTGGCTTCTTAAAATACTGACATCCCTTAGAGCCCAAGCACTGCAATGCCAGCACCAAGCAAATGTGCCAAGGAGACATTATTTTGATACACAGAATCCGAGCCCCCACCAAGGCAGCTCTGCAGGGGAGCCTGCTGGGGAAAACAAGATACGTTCCAGGGAGTCCTGCAAAAAAACCTGAGGTTTAAATAGGAGTTTAAAAGAAAAGAAACAAGCATCATATTTTTCTGTCTTGTGTTTTCTTCGCCCCCCTATGCTGCATCCTATTTTGCAGTGACAAATTGCTGAAAAAAAATGAAGATGAACAGAAAATAAGACTGGAGGAGGGGAAAAAAAAAGGGGCTTTTTTGTCCAAAATTCATGAGGAGAAAACAAATGCTACAAAATTCTGCAAAATATCACCACTGATTAAAAGGCTGTTTTTCATAGGAACAGGCGTTTGGAATGATGGACAGTACCCTGCTGCTGTCTGACCCCTGCTCTCTCCTCATCTCTGTCTCCCTGTTGGTGAATCCCCAGCTTTTCCTGTAGTAATAGCATTAATCTGACTGCCTCTGTGATCCCTCTCTCTCCTTAATGATGGTGCAGTTGACTCCAGGCAACCCAGAGGCCACAGGGACCATGCGCAGTGGCTAAGTGAAATTCTGGACATGTTCAGGGGGATTTTTTCCAGTCAGATATGGAAATGGAGTTTACTATTCTGAGTGCAGAGACACAGAGATAAGGGCTCCATCAAGCCCTGTGTTGCACAAAAGATTTTATTCTTGTCACGTAGCGATCGGAGCTGCAAGACCAGAAAGGGCCGCAATGATTTCAGCAGCATTGTGCAGTGCCTCCTCCCAGTAAACGTGTGATCATAAATGGGGGGTTAGAGACACAGGGAACGTGTTGTGTCAGCTGCTCAGAGTTCGCATGCACACGTCAGAGTGCACAAGAGCAGATACAGAGAGGCATTCCTATCTGTTGTGCATGCGTGCATACAAATGTGTTTACGTGATTGCATGCCTGTATGTGCGGCTACCTGCAACTGTGTGAATGTGTATAAATATACGTACATATTCGTGTTCTGTGGGTACACTGATTCAAGGGCATATAGATGTATGTATGAGACCACATGTGGCCACCCGCACAGACGCACACATATCCAGACATGCACATGTCTCTTGGCCTAAGCATGAATGCCAAGAATGCAGCACACGCACCTTAATGCACATAGCCCAGGCACGGGCTCAAACTGGGAGATGACATCTGGACCTTCCAAATGACCTTCTCCCCACACCCACCATACCTGCAAACCCAAGTACACAATGGTGGTCCGCGGCAGCTTTGGACCCACTTAGTGTGACCCTTCTGCTCTGCGATGGATCTTCAGGAGAGAATCTGGAAGGGCAGTGAAAGGTGATGGCTGAGGGGCTTCAGTGTGGAGAAGTGAGGGTGCATTCCAGGCTGTTACCAACACAGCCCACGCTTACGTCATTTGGAGCTGTTGTTAGGGAGCCACTGTATTTGTCATCAGCAGGGAATCACAGCAGCTCGGATCAGGCAACAGCAAAACGGTCCAGGCCACATTCTGATTCAGCTGTTCTACACGGATACGGAACAAGGGGGTGGAGGGGGCAGGAAGCAGTTAATCCGTTGTTGGAATAGGGTAGCCTGTAGAGATGGGGAGATAGAAGAAATGGAAACACCTTTGAAGAGAAGATGCTCCTGGCTCTCCTGAGGGTCCAACAGAGAATTGAAATGCTTTATCTGCTCGAACGAGTGGAAAATATGCAAATATTTGCTCATGAAAAATTGCTGGTTTTTGCCTTCCCAAGCATAAAATATGCAAACGCCACGCACACCGCAGCCGGCTCACGAAGATCTCACACTCACCACGTCACGCACAAACAGGCACACACGCATTCCCAGTACGTCAGTGCCGCCAGCCAAAGACACGTGCCTGGGCTGCAGCACGCAGCCTTCCCTACATGACAAACAAGGCCGCGGGGCACGGAAATACGGCTGCCTTGACCGACAAACTGAGCCTCCGCGGGCTGTGCCCCCACCGCGGCTCCCTGGAACCACCGCGGAACCACCAACCGGAGCGGCCGCGAAGCTGCGGGCGGGAGGAACGCGAGTGGCCATTCCGGTCCCGCCTGCCGTCGGGGACTCGGGACACCCGCGGCCGGGACCTCAGACGGACGGGAGGGGCGGGGGTGGTGCCGAGCGGGCGGGCGGGAGCAGGCGGGGACGAGAGCGCTGCGCGGTGCGTCCTGCAGAGGGGTGTCCGTGCCCGGAGGGGGACGGAGGGGGACGCAGATGCAGGGAGACGGAGAACGCGGCAGGACTCTTGCCCTGGTAGCTGGTGTCAGGACCAGGCTCAGGACAGTGCTACCAAGCGGCGGTGGAGCCCCTCCGTGCCAAACGCCCGCTGTTGAGGGGGACATGTGCGAGCACGAGAGGTGTGCGCTCGCAGCCCTGAGAGCCAGCCGTATCCTGGGCTGCGCCAAAAGAAACGTGGCCAGCGGGTCGAAGGAGGTGACCCTGCCCCTCTACTCCTCTCTGGTGAGACCCCACCTATAAGTGCTGCGTCCAGCCCTGGGGCCTCCAACATAAGAAAGATGTGGACCTCTTGGATCGGATCCAGAGGAGAGCAATGAGGAAAATCAGAGGGCTGGAGCACCTCTCCTATGAAAACATGCTAAGAGAAGAAAAGGCTCTGGGGAGACCGTATAGCCCCTTCCAGTACCTACAGGGAGCCTACAGGAGAGCTGGAGAGGAACTTTTCACAAGGACATGTAGTGAGGGGACAAAGGGGAATGGGTTTAAACTGGAAGAGGGTAGGTTTAGATTAGAGATTAGGAAAATGTGAGGATGGTGAGGCACTGGAACAAGTTGCCCAGAGAAGTTGTGGCTGCCCCATCCCTGGCAGTGTTCTAGGCCAGGCTGGATAGAGCTTTGATCAATTTAATCTAGTGGAAAGTGTCCCTGTCCATGCAGGGGAGTTGGAATTAGATGACCTTGAAGGTCCCTTCCAACCCAAGCAATCCTGTGATTCTATGATTCTATGGAGTCAGTGTGGTTCCCTTAGTGGAAAGTACCTGTCACAGATCCAAGAGTTTCTGTGAGCTCTTAAACACCAACTTCTTTCCCCATCTACCTGTCCACCTACGCCACTCCATCTCCACTGCCCCAACATCCTGCCACAGAGTGTTTGCTTCTTTGGTGAGAAAGCTCATGGGTACCACTGAAGAAAGTTTTCTTGCCTAACCACCATTCACCTTTCTCAGCACTCCTCATGAGAGTCGTTATGCCCCCAGTAGTGGTCTGCTGTCGATAATTGATCAGGGCAGGGCTAGGAGTGTGTACAGAAGATGACAGCACAGGAGTAAATACTTCTGGGCCTACACAGGAGTGGATGGGAGGAGGAGGCATTCAGGTGCACTCAGATGCATAGAAGCAGAAGGCAGTAGGCTTGGCTGAAGGTTATTTTTAAGAACTGGTTCAAACAGCCTGCAGTGTCACTTGGTATCTCCTACCCAGCCAAACTGCTGGCTCTAGATGTTCACAAGGCAGCAAATTCTTTCTGGTTGCAGTAGGGTTAGTCCTTGTAGTCGTATGCCAAAGTTTGGGGTGAATACCACAATGGTTTCTTGTCTCGATGGTCTAACAGGCAGAGTCACAAGGCGGGGGTAAGAAGTGGGACACTCAAGCTGGAAAAGCTACTGATGGGGAAAGGGGCAGCCAGGATGATACACCTTTAGCTGTGAGACATCTCCAACTGATGCAGCTTGTCAGCCACTGTCTGATACACTGCTCAGCTGTGGCTGGCAGACACACAGTGTCTCAAACTGGCTGTGGGGGCACTGGTGGGAGACAAGCTCATGCTTTCATGCTCATTAACAGAGACTACCAGGTCTAGAAACAGCTTTGCCCAAGTGATGAGTCCAGATGAAGGGCTCTTCCAGCTGCTCCTCAGCCACGTGGCATTTCAGCAATGCACAGTGAAAAAAAAAAAAAGGAAAAAAAGCAGAGTCTTTGCCAGGCCTTGATCTCTGTGTGAGACAGTCCAGGCCGCCAAGCAGCCCACAGCAGAAATCTCTGCTGGCACAAGTGCCCTCAAACTCAGCAGAAGCCTGCATAAAGCCAGAGAACGTGTCATCTGTGATTCCTGCTTTATCCAGGCCCCACATGGGCAGAAGTTTCAAGAGGAATGTAGCCATACAGCTGACATCCAATAGGCCTGCCCATCCTCAGAGACGTAGAAAGTATTCTAAGCCAGTAAATTTTTACCGGATTGGTGCTCTTGAGTAACAAGAGCTGGCTGTTACACAAGCCTCGTGCACAGCCATGTAGTCCACCAGCTGGAAAAGATTTGTCTAATCATAGTACCACAGAATATTTTGGGGTTGAAGGGACCTTTAAAGGTCATCTATTCTTCCCACCCTCCTCTGCTTCCTGTCCAGAGGTGATCAGTGATCCCAGCATGGAAGAGTGACAGCTGCTGTTACAGGATAATCTGAGGGCATCACAAAGTACTGAAGCATGAAAACACATTGCCACCTTTCCTTGTCTCAGATGTCCCCCTCCCTGTGTTTGCAGGCACTATGGAAGTGCAAGGCGAAGGTACCCAGCAGCAGTCGGGCTGCGATGGAGAGGAGCTGAGTACAGAGCCGTGCTGCTCATCACTTCCCAGCTCCTGAAACACACGAGCTCTCCTTCCAAGGGTAGCAACAGCAGTAGCCAAAAGCCTGAACTTTGCTTCCAGAAGGGATCAGCTGTTGAGCTGAGCAAATTATGATGCTGTGCAGGGTGGGTGGAAGAAGGGCGGGAGGAAGGGAGGGAGAGCCAAGCCTGACACGGGCCAGAGCAGGAGGGGAGGCACTCACAAAGGCCTTGGAGGCAGGATGGAAAAGACAGTAATTACATAAGAGCACTTGGCGAGCATCTGGCTGGAGTCAGCTGGGCCCTGCCTGCCCTCCCTCCCGCACTGCTAACCAGGAGCAGCTGAGGATACAGATAACTCAGCGCGGGACCCCTCCGGAGGGGAGCGTAGGTAAGAGGTCCTCTGCTTCCCCTCCCGGTTTGCGGTGCTCTTGGAGAGTGGGGGCAGAGGAGTGGAAAATAGGGAAAGGAAAGACAGCTGTGGTGGAGGGGAAGCAGCCAGGAAGGGGAAGAGAAGGAGCTGTTTCTCTGCCTCTTGATGTGAATGATACCTTTGCTCTGGAGGTTTTGGCGAGGGAGGAGCTGCGAAGGGTGAGTGTGTGGGTGTTTGTGTGTTTATGTGAGACAGGACAGATGATCCACAGGTATCATAGAGGAGCTGAGCTGTACACAGGGGCTAGAAAGGGGAGAAAAACATCAACTTCCTTCCTTCTATACCTGTGGCAGAGAGGTTCAGTAGGATGGATGCAGCCACTGGAGGAGAGTCAGGTTTTGTCCCCCTACTTCGCCTGTGTGGTAGGGGTTACAGGACAAAGGAGGAAATGTAGAAGAAGGAGGAAGCAGCTGCTTTTGAGCAGAGATTGTTGCAGTTCAATCCAACCAGTGCATCCCTGGGCTGCCTCCAAGGCAGAGTGTGTGACAAGGGAGAAGGAAGATTGTTGGACACACAGTGTCCCTTCAGACTTGGATTACACTTAAAAGTGTGGCTGGCACAGGTTTACTGGATACAATTCTCAAAACTTCCTGCAAATGTGGCTGCCCTGGCAAAATATTGCTGGTACAGACAGTTCTCTTCAGAGAACAGGGCAATATTACCCAGGCAAAAGTGTCTTTACTGGCGTAAACTTCTGCTCAGCTGGACAATGCCACTAGGGCAAGCCCTTGTTTGCTGGCAACCAGTGAGTCCCTACTGAGCCCAGATGAGACAAAGTCCTGTTCACTGCCCACTGTGAGCTGTTCTTGCAGTCTGATGAGGCACAGGCAAAGACTCCAGCTGATGAGGTCCCCCATGAAGAACATCTGCTTGGCTGTGAGCAACTCAGGAATGCAGATGGAAATGTGGGACGGAAATGAGGACAATGGACTCCCTGCTACCTGTTCCCCTTGGAAAGGTGGAGGAGGCCAGGCACAGGGCCAAGAACTGCAAAAATGGGTAATGTCATGTTTGGAAATAAGCCAGGCAGGAAAACCTGAGAAAGTAAGGAACTGCAGCAGCTTTTTTGGGATAGAGAGGAACTGTCTTCAGTGTCAGTTTCTGAGTTTTCATGCACCCCAGAAAATTTATTTGCCTTTAATAGTACTGTCAGCTGCCAAAATCCCCACCAGCAGCAGTCAGGAGAAGACAACACAACTGATCACAAACCCCCACTTCTGTCAGCTGGCAAGGCTCCATTAGCAAGACGTGTTGACCTAACCTTCCCCCCTCTCATTTCCCAAAAGGGAAAACTGAGGCACAGGAAAATGTGGGCAACTTGCAGTGGGTTTCATTGCATGTCAGTGCTGGAGTGAATTTTTTGGTCCTTTTCTTGCCCTGGCTAGGAAGCATGTCCACTCCATGTTCATTGAGCTCCAGGCTGACAGGCAGCCTGAGAATATCTCCAGGCCTCCCAGCCCCCCTTCCTCCCTTCCCCCCCTAGCTCACAGCACATATTTTCCCAGAGTTTTCCGCTTGCTTCTCCAGTGGTGCTGGGGTCCTGCCAAACGCCAGCCACTCTCTGGGAAGCGGGGCCTCCCATTCCCAAACCAAACAAATGGGAGAAAGGAAACAGGAAAAAAAAGTCCAAGCACACGTAGACACACACAGAACCCTTTCCCCCTCAGAAACCTTGGAGCCTTCTCCAGCTTCTCTTGGAAATTGTGGGAGGCACAGTGCTGACTTGGCACTTCTGGTCCCTGCAGAAGAGAGCTATTGTCCATCCTTCCTTCTGCCTCCCAAAGATACATATGTACACACACGGGGGTATAAATTTACAGATCAGTTTTACTACAGCATAGAATCCCCAAATTCTCTTCCTAAGAGATTCTGCAGCATGAGAAAAGTCTCCTATCTGTCCCACCCTACACTCTTCTGTCCTCCAAAATGCCCTTCGTTCCCAAGTTCTGGTGCAGCCACATTGTACTTACCCCAACAGCACAAGCTCGTCAGCTCGGCACCAGGCTGGGGGCAAAAGGTCACATCCAGGGTTTGCTTCCAGATCCCCAGTTTTTCTGGCAAGCACCTCCCAGCAGCCAGGCTATGCTTCAGGTCAGGCACACCCCTCCCATCAAAAATGCTCAGCCCAGGACCTAAGCAGGGGACATGACCAGGGGATGACACGAGCAGGAGTGCAAGGCTTGGGGCTCTGCCCAGGCAGAGGGGATGACCAGAGAGGGAAAATACTGATGCCTCTCCCAGCTGGCAGATGCATCTACTACAAATATCATGCCTGGGGCAAGAGGCCACAGTGATGTGTAGAAAAAAAAATGTGGGAGAGAATGAAAGATGAAGTTTGGAGACTAGCAGTGGGAAAGGCACAGCTGGGGAGAGAGCATGGCCAGCCAAGTGAAGGGCTAATACATGGGACAAGGGACTAGTGCACAGGAGTGAAGGCAGGGTCCTGTAGCCTCCCGCCTGAAGGAGAGTGTCTCTTGCATGGATGCACCTCACCTTGCCCATCCTGAGATGCCAAAGGTGGGACACTGCCCTGCTGCCTGCCCACCCTTTGCACAGGGTGCAAATCTGTGTTGCCTGCATTTTGCTGAGCAGGGTTGTGCTGGTTGGAAGCAAAAAGGCAGAGAAAAAGAAACAAACCCAACAACACATACAAGGAAAAGGCACTACCTAGGAAAGAGTTAAAAGGCGCCGAAACCCAAGCCGGTTTGCGATGGAGAGCGCCCAAAGCCAGGGAGGGAGAAGGAGGGAGAGGAGAGGGGAGGGAGCCGGTCCAAGCCCGGATTGCGCACCCAGCCAGCGCTGAGCAGTGCCTGTGCCAAGAGCCGGCTTCCTTAAAGCCATGGGCCCGGGGGCCGGCCCCGCAGGCGGAGGGGAGCCGGCGAGCAGGGGCCAGAAAGCAGAGAGGGGAGCCCTCGGCCCCCGGGGTGAGCTGCCGCGCTGCGCCGGGGGCAGGCAGCGGGATGGGGGGCACAGGCTGGGGCAGGGGCTTTCTCAGCTTGTTGGCGTGTCTATCTTTCGTAAGCATACTTTGTGCAAGCTGCCTGCTCCCAGCTCCACGTCCTTCACTCTCGGCAACAAAGAAGCTCTCGCCTCTGGTCTGCCTGCAAAGGCTGCACTCGGGGAGCCAACTGTCCCCTTGGGAAGGTGCTGGGCTTTGCCTGAGAATCCCCTGGGCATTGTTGGGAGGGGGCCGAGGCACAGAGAGGGGTGGGATTGAGTGGGAAAAAGGAGAGGCTGAAGTTAAGTTCCCAGCCCACAGAAGAGACCTCTCTGCCCAGAGATGTGGGTCAGACTCTGGGACATGGGTGTTGTAGGATTAGATTCCCGTAAAAGTTGATGTGCAGTGACTGGAGGGTTGGAGAATTTTTTACAGCCCTTCTTGCAGATTCAGCAGCCTACCACAGCATGCTTTTGCTAAAGGACTGTTGAGGTTGGACTAAATAATATTAGAGGTGTTTTTCAACCTTAATGATTTCATGATTCTATGTCTCCTTCCTCTATCCCAGCCTGGGGACTGAATCTTTTAGTGGCTCCAATGGTTTGCCTAGTCAGCATCAAGTCTTCTTCCAGGGTCAGCACCTAATCTCCACTGGCCTGGGCAGAAGGGCGTGGGACATCCTCTTGGGCCACGTGGTTTCTGCTCAGATTGCAGCCTTGAACATCCAGGCACTACAAGCATGTAAACTGCCTCCACAGGACAATGCTATTTCATCCCATCTCTGGCTCTAACCACAGAAAGACGTTTTGTGGTAACCTCTGTTCCATCCCTTGTGTCCTCCCCTTCTTATACCTCACTCTGGCACTTCCTCATATCTTCCTAGGTCACCATGGACATAATTTACCTGCGCACATCCCTGACCTTCCTTCTTCTCCCTCTTGTTGTGTTTGGGGCACCCACTGATGAACCCAATCTCAAAGAACCAGCCCCTGGTGCTTGCAAGCGCTGTTGTGACCCACTGGACTCTTCCACAGATGCCCGACCGCTCCCTCCCAGCCACCACCACTTTCCATACCCAATGCCAGAGGTCCGTCCCTATATCAACATCACCATACTGAAGGGTAAGTGTCCATTTTGGCCTCAGGATGCCAAGGCCTGCTCAGGGGCTGACATCACTGCACTGGAGGTGACAACTGGATTGCTGGCATGCTGGTTATGCTAACAGGCTGCCAGGTGCCATCCTTGAGGATATGTGCCCAGGGTTTAGATGTTTTGTGCTGTTATGAGGAGTAGTCTGGGGGGAAGGAAGTCAGTGCATATCCCTCACTCAGAAAGGTTGTGGGGAAACCTTCTCCAGATCCATGGGTCACATGGAGGAGGGCAAAGGGAGGCAGCAGCTATTTGCAAGCACCTCCAGGCTAAACTGGCAGTGACCCCCAGCTCATTCCACCCTGCTGTGGCTGGCTTGGCTAACGGGAAAAGGCTCTCTATTTTAGATCAGCTCCTCCCTTCAGGGCTCCCCTTTTAGCCTTTGCTGTGGGCAAAAGCCTGTTCCCAGCTGGATGCTGCTCCACTCACTCCTTGTAACTCTGTGGTTCCTCTGGGTTAACTGCCCAGCCTGGAAATAACTGCAATCCATCAACATTCAGAAGGGTGTGCGGGGCAGATAGAGGCCTAGAGTGGGGGTGTTGTAGCAGGACCTGCAATAACATGCAGGGGAGGGAGAGAAGGAAAACAACAAGACACAAATTTGGGATGCTGTCACTTTTGCTGGAGGCTGCTCTGACCCTATCTCTTCTCTCTATACACAAAGTACATTCTGGTGCTGGTCTCTCTCTGTATTGATGCCTGGCAAAGTGTGTGACAGGCAGTGCACACACCCCAGGGTAGAGCTGCAATATTAATTATATAGGATGCCCTAAGCATGCCAGTATTGTCAAAGTACCAGCCGTCTAACTTGCACTGCTCCATCTGCCTAGTCCAGCTTGGATCTTTTCCCTCTGACCCACCTCATTGTCCATCTCTAGTCATATTTCCCCACAGGCGTTAGCATTTCTTTCCCTTCTCCAGCCTACAGAAAGAAGTGTGCATCTTACGTGGATAATTAGGTCATAGGAGAGGTGGGTATGAGGGTAGGATCTCTGATGGCAGTAAAGGAGTGTGGGGGAGGAAGAAGAGGTCAAGAGCCCCAGTAGTATTTTGCACTGCTGAGCTCCCTCTCAGGCTGAAGTCTCCTAGGGACAGGTCCTGGTGCCTCCAGCAGGGCCATATCACTTTGATGGGCAGGAGACTCGTAAAAGAAGAGACTCCAGTCACACCCAGAGCTCTGCTAGCTGCTTTCCCATGAAGAGCAATGATATCATGACCCTCAGGACTGTTCCTTCTTCTGGCATTGCCCCATTCTTGTGCAATTCTCTGCCTCCTCATTAGGCTTTCTCACCACCACTTCCAGATCTCCTTCTGGTATCACACAGGAATTGTGTCCTCTGCTTCCTCTTGTAGGAGAGAAAGGAGACCGGGGAGAGCCTGGAATGCCAGGGAAATGGGGCAAAGAAGGACCACGAGGTGAGCGGGGTGCCCAGGGCCAGAAAGGCAGTAAAGGACAGATGGGCACAGCAGGAGACCCCTGCAAGCATCAGTACGCTGCATTCTCCGTCGGTCGCAAGAAAGCTCTGCACAGCAGTGAGGGCTTCCAGGTCCTGATCTTCGACACCGTCTTTGTCAACCTCTACAGCCACTTTGACATGTTCAATGGCAAATTCTACTGCTCAGTAGGTGGACTTTACTATTTCAGCCTCAATGTCCACACCTGGAACTTCAAGGAGACCTACATGCACATCATGCACAATGAAGAAGAGGCAGTCATCTTGTATGCCCAACCCAGTGACCGCAGCATCATGCAAAGCCAGAGCCTCATGCTAGAGCTTCAGGAAAATGATGAGATCTGGGTGAGGCTCTACAAGCGGGAGCGGGAGAATGCCATTTACAGTGATGATGTTGATGTGTACATCACCTTTAGTGGGTACTTGGTCAAGCCTAGTCTTGAATAACTGCCTCTCCTCTTCCTTGGGGTCTCTTTGACCTTTTCCTTCTTTCTCTCTCTCTCTCTCTCTCTCTCTCTTTACTGCCCACAAACACTGCAAATCACTTGGAAATGAGCCTGTCAAGTCTCAGGCACTGAGTGTGAAACTTGCCACACCAGCTCCCACCTCATGCCCTCTTGTAGCCAGACTTGTGTCTGTGCCATCTCTCACACCTTACCTCCTAAACCAGCTTAGGTTATTGGCTTCTTCCCAATCTGCCAGCAAGTTGCCTCTGGAATTTGGAGTCCTAGAGCAAGAAGAAAGCTAAAATGCTGCTCCTGAGGATGTGTCCCTCTTTGGGGCTTCATTCACAAAGGACTCCTGTAGAAAGGCCTAGAAAGTCCCCACTGCCCATGTACATCTTGGCTCCTCTCTTTCCCAACTAGACATACCAGTTTTGCAGCCTGAAACATAGTCTTAATGTCACCTCTGACACCTGTAGTCCGGAGAGCGGACTGGGGTCTGATGGTCTCCTGTAGCACAAGAAAGTTGTAGGACCAGTAAGAGAGGATAGTGTCTTTCCAAAAAGGGAACTGTTGGCCTTCTGAAGTGTGTCACTGGCTATCCTTAGACACCCTTCTGTGTCACAGAGTCCGGGTTGGCTGTCAAATCTAGGCCTGGTGGGATTGTCCTCCTCTGTGCCAGCTCTAGCTCTTTGAAGAGATAAAGGGCCAGACACTTGGCCAGACCCTTTATGCGCATCTGCTGTTGAATCAGTAGAGCCCACCATTCCATTACCACTACAGATCACAAGTAAAGAAGGAGAGAGAAAGAGAGAGAGAGAGAGAGACAACCCTCGAAAACCTCCCTCCCACACCTCCCCTGGTGTGCTACTCAATCTTGGCTCCCCAGCTGTGGAAAGCTAGGCCAGATAGTGAACTAGAATCTGCTCTCTTCTTTGGCAGAGGTGCCATTTCGTTGTCCTCCCGAAGGTGGTTCTCCCACACTGGTATTCAAGGACTGCTGTTTCAGGACCTGAAAGACTTGAGGTCTGGAGGGGCAATTGCAGTTAAATCAATTCCAAACCTGGACAGACTGCCACCTCTTTGCCTCTGTGATGGAAAAGAGATAGAGGTGAGACTACAGCACCTCACCCCAGGGTTAAAAGCTTCCCTGCCTTATGCTCTGTGCCCTTTTCTGGCAATCTCATCAGAGCAACTTAGAAAAGCATGTGACTAAACAAACCCTCGCTCTTCTTGTCAGGTTGGAGATGTTGCAGTGAGAAAGGAATGTCAGTGGTTGGGTTTTCTATTACTATTTATACTCGTCTCACACTGCTCTCACTTGCATCCCTCTATGGGGTATGCTACAGTCTTGTTGGGAGCAGGTGAGGCTGGCTCAGCACTTTAGGAAACCTACTTCCACATGTTGTAATGCTTCCATAAACTCCCAAGAGTTGTCTCTTTTTTGAGTATCAGGGCAGGACAAGCAGGAGAAACTGTATTTCTCTTCTGCCCATCACTGATAATGAAATCTTCTGATTTACCTAGCTTCTAAAGTCTCTTGATTAACCACGATCTTTGCCTATAGCACCTGGGACTACCAGAGCTCTCCCATAGGAGATGTGCATCATTATACAGGACTAGGTCTGGTACACTCAGCTGGAGATGGCAAAGCAACAGGGACTCAGGCCAAATATTAAAAATGAACTTGAGAAAATTGCAGGACATTTTCTCTCTTGTCCTGTTTACTTACCCTCCCTTCTTTGCTAAGGAAGCTGTACAGACTCTAACGAGTTTCAGGAACTTTCTGCTGTGGATCCTACCCACCACTGTCAATGAGGCAATGGGTATAAAAACAAGGTTTCTCTGAGGCAAGCCTGTTTTTTTCACAGAGAAACATTGATTATGGGATCATGGGAACTAAAGGAGACTGTGAGTTTCTTCCCCTACCTTAGCAGGCCAAGCGTGTGAAATTGCTCAGAGAGAGGATTTCAGACAGCACAGAGGACCGAATTTCTTTCTCTCTTCCTCAACAGGCTGCAAATGAGATATTGTCTCTTTACAGTGTATTGAGCCCCACACCTCCCTGAAGCGAAGAAATTCTCTCTAACACTGAATATCTCCAGAAACAAGCTTCATTCTTCCTCCTTTTTCTATTTGGTGATTGAATGCTGGTAACAGGTCTCATGTGCTACCCATGAGCAGCCAGATGGTGCCTGATGCACATGAGAGAGGAGGGCAGGGGGACCAAAGGGTGTGTTTAACAGGCTTCTTGGTGCTAAATAAGACAGCATTCCCTTGGTGCTAAATCAGATTTCAGGAGTATTGGGTGCTTTCTGGAAGGTGTAGTAGGCTGAGTTGTGATGTACTCTGGAATTAATGGTGCTTTATATTACAAAACAAAAAAACCTACAAGAACTTTTGTATATATATTTTTTTTCAGTGGTATTAAACTTTTTTCCTTGGTTGTTTTGCATTTAAATCTGATTTTCTCTCCTAACCCATTCCTTCTAGCACTGGTTATTGCTGAATGGTGTGATGTAAAAGATGTGGACCCAAAAGAGACAGGTACAAGGTCTAAAGAGACAGGTACAAAGTCTAACTCAGCTCTGAAACTTCCCTGGGTAATCCTTGGCAGTCTTGTGCCTGTTTCCTTTATGAAGAACCATTACCTTGAAGATATTTACTGCTTGAACACTTCTAATTATGACAACCCTCTCCTATTTTCTGGGAAAACTTTAAGCAAATTCAAAGAAGGAGTCTTTGGAAATTACAAAAAACCCAAGACAATACAATGGGTTATAGGAGTAGGCTTCAAGTACTTAATTATATTGAAGAAGGCTGGGCTACTGTGGGAGTTCTCTTAAGGGAGATCAGACCATTTATCTTGTGAAATTTTTAGCACATCCTTCTATCAAGTACTTAGTAAGCATGTGTGTTTTCTCTTTTCCCTGTAGCATTTCTTTTGTCTCTGCCAAGAGGTAAAGGCCAAAAAGTACAGACATAAGAGGGACATTAAACTGTTGATTGAACACTTGTGCTCCCTAACACTGGGGTGAGTAGGATTTCCAGGGTTAAGCTGGACATGCATATTTGGAAGACCTGTGTGTGATGAGAAAGGCTTGAGGTTCAGGTCAGAGGTGGAAAGGCAAGTAGTAATTGCCCATAAAGTTGGGGGAAAAGGGGAAACATGAGCAGGGAGTGGAGTCTTGGAAGCTTGAGTGGACGATCTAGAAGGATTAGAATCCTAAGGACAGGGAGATACCTTTTGGAGGTCTCAATGCAAGTCAAAGAGGTACATGGGATTTTCTTTATCATCTTTGGACTGAGAGGTCTCCTGCTGAGGTGGAAGAATAGACATGAAAATATGACAAGGTGCCCATATAGGCCATTCTGTTTTGAGTTTAATTTGTCTTTACACAGCTTCTCCTGTGGTTTGATCAGGGGTGGAAAACATAATCATATGCATCCTTACAGGCGTCTTTGGTCCTGTGTCAGGCCCAAAGTTAGGGCTATACATATCCTAGCAAATGCAATACTCTCTCATGTCAGAGCCCAGCCTTCTTCCCATTTTTTATTTATTTCTGAGGAAGAAGATAGAAACGTGTCCTCAGGAAGTGCAGTGGTTGTGTTTGTGCATGTTCCTGGCCCCTTGAGCTGAGATGATGTTAGATTGGAGGTGATTTTGTCACGCTTACAAAAGGTGAGGAGTGAGAGAGGAGGGGGGACCGGAAATGTGTAGCCAGACCTTCAAGAAAAGTTTTCTGTGATTCAGTCCTGCAGCTTGCCACCTGAAGAGTCTCTTCAGCCAAATCCATCGGGGCTTAGATGCATGGTGACAGGCAGGGTCTGTAGCTGGTGCCACCCATCACACCACGGATGCCTGACTGGGGAGTCAGAACTGTAGGTCAGGCTCAGCTCAGGCAAGGTGGACCCTGTAATGCTGTACAAGGAACAAGGTCTAGACTGGGTCAGACTAGCCCTGCTGCCCTGCCAGTGAGTGCACCCATGCCCTGAAGGCCACAAAACCTCCATCCAGTTCATTCACCACAAGTATGCATTCTTTTCCATGCAACAGAGCTGCCCTGGGGAATGTGATTCAGGGGTTGATGACAGCTAGTATCTCTCTCCTGGGCAAAGCAAGTGTGCCCTGGGGTGTGCAGCTATAGCACTAACTCTGTAGCTATGCCTCTCTTTCCCCCTGAAAGACTGGTCCAAACTCTGCTGCAAGGGGCTCTGTGGCTGCATCTCAGGCTTGTTCAAGGTATCTGCCACAGGCCTGGCCCTTTAAACGGGCTTCCTGCAGGTTTGTGGTCTTGCAGGTATAAAAGGAGGGGAGTGGGAGAGAGGAGGTGAAGGTCAGTATATGGTGCTGTCTCTCAGGAAGAAAGCACATGAGGGAAAAGCAGGGCAAGAAAAGGAACATAAAAGGAGATATTTGACCCTGCTGGGGGCACTCAGATGGGCACAGGTGAATGTGCCTGCACTCAAAGCACCAGGGAGAGCAGGGACACAGCATAGGAAGTGCAGTCATGGGAAGCATCTCTGGCAGCCCCTCAGGCCTTGCACCAGTTGCCAGCAATAGTGCAAGATTTGCCCCATATCAGTGCACTATTCAGGGGGTTGCCACACTGTATCATAGCAGGTTTCCCCTCTGCCTCAGCCTGGTGTCCCTCCTCCTCTCCCAAACCACCTAGACAACCTGCTTCATTTACAACTCAGCCTTGTTTGTCTCCCGGAGTCCAGGGAGGGAGAAGGGGTGATGCAACACCCCAGCCAGCATCACCCAGTGCCACAAGCAGAGCCACTGCCTCCCTCCGTCTGGCACATTGAAGCCAGATGCCAGCGGTGTGTTCAACCTGCCCCAGAACTCCTTTTTCTCGAACTCGCTTTCCCATTGCTGGCTGGGAGATGCCATAGGGCAGGGAGTGGACCCTGCTGCATGGGTGATGCAGCACAGCTGCACGGCTGACAGCAAATGTTCCACTACCTTGTGTGGCAGGGCCGTTCTCTGACCACAGTGAGAAAACAGGCCTTTGTCCAGCCATGCCAGGCTTCAGAGGCCAGCTCAGTGCACACTCTGCTATGACACCCACACATGTATACACACATACCAACCCCAGATGGACATCTCTCACCTTCCTGCCGACGGAAACTGTTGCCCTTTGCAAGCCTGGCTCACTCTGAAGATGCTATCAGGAGGTGGGCAAAGGGGGGCTGAGGTTCCAGGCCTCTTTGGTACAAGCACAGCTCCCTCACCTAATGATATGCTTTATCCTTCACCCACAAGCTTTCTGTGATCTCTTGACCTGCAGTTATACCACAATTGCGTGTCAGGGCAGAAGGTTTAAATCAAAGGCTTCTGACAGTTTCTCAATCCACAGACTGTTCCATCTTGAGTTTGTGTCCCTTAACTCACAAATGACTTGGGAATTATTGCAAAGTCTCACACCTGTCCCACCCTCAGTTTGCAACAGTTAAAATGGAAGGAAGAAGGATGGAGAGCTTTTGGCTTGGAGAAGCTAAAGAGTAGGGAACTCTCCATCCACCTGGAGTGGCTGGAAATTCAGCCCTGGGTGAGTGGGAGGCAGGAGGACGGGTTCTTTCTTGATTCATTTTAAAATACTTGCACCCATGCCAGTGTGGGTGAGGATGGAGAGCTGAGGGCTGACCTGCATCAGTCTCAGAGCTGCTGAAGTGCCTGCAGGACTGGGGAACCTAGACAGTGTGAACTGCAATGCACCTCTGAGGGGGGAGATGTGTCCACTTTGTGGCTTCAAAGTAGTCAGAGGAAGAAAAGGTCCATGTTAGAGGAAGGAGGACAATAGGTCTCCTATCAGACTGACCTTCATCCTCCAGGTATCATTTTCACTGTTCTGGTCCCCTGCTCTGAAGCCCCGACCACCTTTCAGGTGTTTGACAAAATGATGTCCTAGAGCAACACCCGGGCCAAGCATCTTCCGTGAGGTGCCTGATGGTCACTGCATTCTCTTGTTTGCCCCCACACATGCTTTCCTGGGCTCATGGCATTCTCACATTCACTCCTACAGACATTTTTTTTTCCTCACATGTCCTCAGTTCTTCCTCTGAAGTAGTGGAGTGGGGCAGATCACTAGATCACATGTCCCAGGCAACCAAGTCCTATCACCTTCAGTCACAGCCAGCAATTCAGCAGATCTTTAGGGCCCACAGGATTACCATTCCACACGCAGCCCAAAACACCTCCCAAGCCCTTGCTTTGTCCCAGCTCCCACTTTCCCTCTGTGTGGTATGCTGGTGGCATTGTTTGACTCAAAAATACTTATGCAGGTTTTTACAGCTGTACCACATTTTCAGTCTTGGTCCCTCAAGGCTTTAAAATGTTTTTTTTTGTAATTCCATTTGTTTGTGATACACTAGAGACTGAAGCACTCCCCTGACCCTCAGACAGGCTTGCTTCTCCTCCCTCATACCAAACGTGCCAGTTGTGGAGGCAGAACAGCTGTGCCTTCATTTCAATAGCTAGACCAGACAGGACAGTGGTGTATTGGCTCAGACCACAACTCTCTTGTCCTGCAGAATGGCAACCTGAGCCCTGAGGAAATGGAGAGAGGATCAATGCATAGCTTTCTCTTTGCTGCAGAGCTTTTTTTTATTTTACTCCCTCTCCCCCCCCTTACATTCTTGTGCCAGCTCTCCTCACCATTTCGAAGCACTGTGCAGAGAGCTCTCCGAGTGCAAAGTGCAGGGGAAGCAGGGGGAGGGTCAGGTGAGGACTGAGAAGGGCGAAAGGAAAAGGTCAGTGATGCAAGCCCAAAGCGATGGCTCTCAGCTGAGCTGCTCTGTTTGTCCGTGGTGTGTTATTTCTACTCAGCAACAATTCACACATCTGGGGACCACAACTCCTTCCACCACCCACGCTCTTCCCTCCCCCATCACGGGGACTGAGGCAGGGGAGGAGGGGAGGAGGGAGAGAGACTGAACCAGGCTGCCAGCATAATTTCCAAGACCGCAGGGAGAAAAGTCCTGACCGGTCCTTTTCATCAGCAGCTTTCCCTCTGAACACTGAGCATCTCTAATGAAGGAACCTGCTGCCTGCAAAGAGGGTTGGGAGAGTAGGAAGAAAGAGGGGGATCCTTTCTCTTGGGGTGCAGAGAAGGTCAGCACTGGGGAAATGTAGTGACACCCTCATCCTTGAAACATAAAAGCAACAGTGCATGTTTCCTATTAGAATTAAGTCTCACCTGAGACCATGGCTAAGGGAAAGGATCCTGCTGCCTGCAGACACATATTGTCCTTGGCCAGTTTCCAGGGTAAGCATTTGAGTGGAGCCAAGTGCTTGATGGCCTCTGTGCTTCCCCACTTGTCCCAACTGTGTGTATGTGTTTGTGTGCACAAATGTGTGCACAGGTGCAAGCAGAGGGCAGTGCCTCTGTGGACCTTCCCCACAGTCTGCTCCCAACTGTGGGGCGCAGCAACCTGCCTAAAATAGCCTTCCCATCCCCGTGATGGCTGCAATTGCTCTTTAGAGCTGCAGGGAGAGGGAGGATGAAATTATCGACTTCTTCAAAGCTCTGTACCATTTCCTGCCTCTTCGGTGTGAGGTACTGGAGCAGCAGGGAATGGTGATACTCAAAAGGAGATTCCCCTTCTGCCCATGCATGTCAGTCAGGAATAGAAGAGGGGGAAAGTGACACCCTGCAAGTCTTTCTATCAGGGAACCTAGTCCCATTTCCCCTGAGACCTCTACCTCCCATTTCCTAAATACAGGCACAGTCAATGGGGCAGATATGGAGAGATGTGGCTTGCACTTTGTGCTATGGCAACAAACCTGACAAGTACCACATGTACAGGGCTCTGTGTTGCATCTCTCAAGGAGAAACTGCAGGCTCCTCAGAGACCATAGTGGTGAAAATAATAATGTCCACACTGCTTGTTTTTTTTTTTCAAGTAGTGGTTTTGCAGTGTTCACCAGGATCTGGCCAGTAATCTCCACTAACAAGCAGTCTTGCCTACCTATAGCCAAAAAAATGGGCTTTTCACTTGTGTGCAGCCATATCCAAAAGCCTCATCAAGCTGCAGAGCCACTGTGATACAGGCAGTTCACCTCAGAGTAGGCTCCCTAGGAGGAAAAGTCCTTAGAGGAGCAAGCCCACAGCTGAAACCCTTGAGAGATGGTCTCTCGAGAGGGTTGAGGAGCCCCTTGGGTTGACCTGTTTTGCAAGGTGGTACATCACCTTGAAGTGATCTCAAGTCTTTGGGTCAGGTGATGGACCTGAACATCACCCTTCCCTTCCACTCCTTACAACCAGGCACACGGATTGTGCCTTTCTCAGCATGCCTTCTGCCTCCCAAGGTGGGAGCAGCGACACTAGAGGGCAAATGGGGGGAGAGCTGAACCTGGGAAACCACAGAGCAGGGGAAAAATGGCTCTCCTGTCTGATCCCAGGGGAGAGACAGGAACGCAATTCCTGAGCAGCGAGCTGTAAGAAGACAGGAAGCTGTCTCCAAACAAGTAATTTCTGTACAAGCATTTTAATGACGTGAAAGTTAATAATTGCCACAGTCACAAATCAGTAACCCTTGTAAGGGCTTAAGGGGGAGCAGGAATTTGGCCTTTGGGTAAGCATGACATCATCAAGCATATTTTAAAACAAAATCAACAATCTAATTAACTCCCTTTCTAGAAACTGCTCAGGCAAAGAGATGAAGAAAACGGAGGAGCAAGGAGAGCTCTGAGCAGAATGGGGGTGGTGGTTGTAATGATTTTTTCCTCTAGAGAAGGAAGGGAAATGTGATTAAATTGGGACCAAGCTTCACTAATCAAAGTACCTGAGGGTTTATTCTCAAGAATCTCCTTACAGTTTCGTGTCTTGCCTCCAAGCAATTTTGAATGTACAATAAATCTCTGAATTTTTCTCAATTTATTAGGTCTGGAAGCCATCATTGCTTCATATTAGGCTTGTCAAGCATTTGTACCCTCTAACTTTAAATAGAGAGAGATGTAACACATTGTCAGGCTGAAAAACAGAGCAGGGCTTTATCTCTTCAAGACTGCCCAGGTAACAAGGTAATGATTTCCCTCAAGGATGAAAGCAATTGCTGATGCTGAATAACAAATCAGGCAGCATTCAGCTCATTACCTTGCTTGGTCATAGATTTGGTGTAAGGCTGTTCTCTGAGTCCAGTGCTGCCTTCCTGTACAACATATAACTTGCGCAGACCCTCCCTCTTCAATACAGGTCAGTGAGAAAGTTCTGTAGGTACTCTAGCCATGCATCATCAACATTCAATGCCAGGAGAACCCTTAAGAACTTGCATGGGCATGTTTTAATACTAGAAGTCAATAATGGCCCTACAGACCCTGGCAATGGACACCTGTGATGCGGGACCTGGTGCCTGGTCTGTGAATTTGTTTCTGAAGACGGAAGGATGTCCATTATGCCCCTCTCTGCGCTGCAGAAATCGAGATGCAGAGAGGATGTGAGAGCTGTACATATACGTTGATAGTTCCATGGGTATGCCACCTTCCTTCCAGTTCACACTGCTGAGTTTTCTATGGCAAGTGTGCCAGGATAAGACCATCTGCATACACAGGCACCATGATTATGCTGACAGAGAACACTTGCCACACTGCTGTGGCTCAAATGCCTGCAGTGCCTCATGCACCACATCCACAGGCTCAGACAAGAGTGTAGATACTGGCCTTCATGTTGCTATCCTTAAGGGTATTGAGAGACACAGGGTGACAAGCCCAGGGTGACAGCCCAGGTCTTCACTGAGTATCTCTAGGGAAGGACTCTGGGTCTGAGCAGCTCTTGTGGCACCACAAGCATTCATCAGGGAGGCTCCTAAGAGCTTTCTTAAGGCTTGACTCTACTGCTGGGCTCCAACCTCTCTGACCAAAGTCCCGACACTGTCTAGTTCAACCCAAACATTATGAGGAGTTAGGGCTCAGGTCCTGGGTGGGGGCATCTCATGACTGTCTCATGACCCTGCTCATGAATTCATAGCAGCATTTTCACAGCCAGGCAAGCTAAGAGTGAAACTGCTTGAAAGTAGCATGCTTTCCCTCCCACCCTTGTTTCCCCACTTCTCTGGGCCTGTGGCCATCACTGTCAAGGAGTGAAAGTGAACACCTCCTCCATTGCCTCCCACCTGTGGCCCCAGACATGCCTCAAATGAGTGACTGTGAATGCCTCAGCTTCCTACCGATTTTGTCCATTTTCTTCTATGGCCTACAGGGCTAGGGAATTCCTACTTTTGAACATTTTGTGTATTCATGTATATATTTGATGCCTACTGCTTTTATCAGTCAGATCTATCAGGACACCCTCTGTAGGGCAGAAGCTGAAAGGGAAGAAGTGCAGGAACATCATCCGCTGCATAGTTAGGCTTAGTACTTGCTGCCCAGCATCGTTTGTTGTGGTACCTGATTCCAGAACTTAAACTCCATTGCTTAAATGCCTCTCCACTTAAACACAATGATGGAGATTAACCTGAGGGCAGTGTTTAGCCTGTAGCAGCAATATCCCTTGGGATGATGGAGCAGGAGAAAAAAACGTTGGAGCAAATTTGCCATTTTGATACAAAGCAAAGCCTCTTTTAGATTGGTAATGTGAACAAATTCAGTAAAGAGCTCACTTATACACTAAACAGTGGTTTCCTGCAAGGCCATTTTTACAGACTTTTTTCGGAGTAGAACCGCAATTTAAGGGGAAAATAAGTGCAGTTGTAGAACAATGGCAGAGTTTTGAGAAGCGCGCATATACAATTGGCAGGAAATTCAATGTAAAGGTTATAGTTAAAACAACATTATTTGGAAAGTACCAAAAATAACTAACACAGCTTCTAGAGATTTCACTGTGTATCCTGTCAGGAAGTGAATTTTAGTGTCCATCAGGGCATCTCTGCCCTCATCCCTTCACCTCCTGCTGGTTCTGCACCCTTTCCACTGCTCCACTTCAGAGGGCCCTGGGACAGGACACCAGGATGGATCTACTGAGCCCTTCACTGAGCTCACTCCTGGTGAGCTGGGTGGTTTACAAACCACAGGCAAGGCATCCCAGTTAGCCTGGCACTCTGGTTCCAGCTGGGAGCCAGCAAAGGGAAGGGATGTGCCCAGCCTGATGACACCTGATGAATTGATGAATTGTGGGGTAGTTTGACACCACACAATACTTTTGCACTTCACAATTCTTCACTGTCTCTGTTCTTGTCTTCACCTCTGCCATTTTGTGCAGACTCTCAGTAGACACGCAACTGAAAATGAGCAGTTTCAGCAGCACTGCTCCCCTCTCTGTGAGGGGAAAAAACAAGCTTGTGTGTAAAAAAATGTGCGTAAGCACATGCCTCAGTCTTGAATATTTTTAAAATTTGCATTGCCCCTGAAACGCTAATCTGGCCCAAACAACACCTTTAACCAAACCTCCATTAGCACACTTTTACCTGCCACTTTAACACTGAACAACAATGCTGACTACGGAGTTCACCCATCTCAGTCACCATTATGGGGACAGGAAGGTAGTAACAAGAACACCTCACATGTGTTGCTGATAGTGTGGTTTTGTTTGACTTCTCACATTGTAAATGGCACAATTCCTAACAATATTGGTGTAAAGGAGATAAAAACTGCCAAATTCTCAGTAGCACAATGTCTTGGGCAATCAAATCCAAAAACTGTGCTGACAGCAAGCGTATTTATCCGTGCCAAATGGGGTCTGGACTTAATACCATTATTTATGCCACAGAGTTGTTGCTTTAGTACCTTGTAAAGTGTGTTTCCAATGAAAATATGTTGAGGCAGTTTGTGTCTCCACACATTGGGATTTGGCTGTCTGCTATCTGATCCATCGGACCATTCCTTCTCCCTTCATAATTTTGGAAAAGTCAATCAATTCCAGTTGCCCTTGAGAAAGAGGTATATCCCTTACTACTGTTAAGCAAGGATGGCTGAATAGAAGAGTTCTGGCTCTCCATTGGGAGCCTCATTGGGCAAGTCTTCAATGTGACATCAGTTCTTACTAGACAGCAAAAAAAATCTGCATAAGCATCTATCATAGAGACATGGATCCATAAAAAACCAGTCTCCAGTGGCTGACCAGATAAATCCTTGTTTCCAACTGCTGCAACCCCTCATCTTCTATAAGAACTAACTGCATTGTAAGTTTTCCTCTTCTGCTATTTCAGGTACCACAGTGCACAACCAACCTAATCTGATTCTTATACACTAAAAAAAATTCAGCTGAGCAATAAAAGTGGGTGCTTTGTGCTCTTCCTTTCCCAAAGTTATCTCTGGTCTTAAGGAAGCTGCAGATTTCTCTAGTCTGAAGGATAAACAGGAAAATTTATGGTTAACATGAATGCTCCTTTGCAGCTGCAACACTGGTGATACCAAGAACTTACTCACAGAGGACTTCATGGTTTCAGTTTAGGACTTTGTGCCAGAATAAGCTGCATTCATTTTAAGAGTTCCTGGGAAAGGTGGGCTGTGGCCTGATGATCTATGCCATTACTGCTCCACCCTTGTAGAGCCTCCAAGGTCCAACATACACAGGCAGTGATTACCAGAGCAGGGGAGTACGCAGCCCATCTTTTCCCCTGCTCCTCTTCAACTAGGTTCTGATTCCCTAGTTGTCTTCCCAAAGATTGGCCACGACAAGGGTCTTCAGATGACTAGCAAGAGAATCCAGATGACATCTCTCAGACTCTCAGTCCTTGTTGTATGTGGTAAAGAAAAAGGTGTTGTGCTCCAATACCGCTGGCTAAGTGAGGGCTTGGTCTGGATTAACCACAATGCTTCCCCAGAAATTGCCATGAGGATCCACTATTGCAACCTCCTGCAAAATGGCTCTGCCCACGTGTTCAAACTACTGTTTTCCTCCAACGCTATTTCTTTTTGAGGTCTGATATCTTCTGAGATTCAGTCTCTGGGCCGGGTTTCTTGTGGCTAAAAGCTCATCCTCCTCCCATACCCTTTTTCCACTACCTGAATGTAAGATCCCTTTGTTGTTAAAGGAGGTTCCATCCTCCAGGTTTATAGAGTCCTCAAAAAGAAACTGCCTGGAAACTTGAGATTAGCCTCCTGCAACTTCTGGTCAGCCAAACCTTCTTGCCAGACCTGAGCTTGGGCCTTGAACTGCCCTGGGAAAGAAAGATGAGGAGCACAGAGTGTGGTGACCACTGTATATGTAAGAGGAGATTCTCATCATCTGGCCCCACACCAGCGGCCATCACCATGCAGCCCAGACCAAACAGGAAATGTGATATGCTGCACTTCAGAGAATCGTATTCATGTATGGAAAAAAGAGAGGGGTGTGGGGACACATGCAGGTGCATATCTATCCTCGAATGAGGTAGCTATCAGACTGTAGATTTGCATTTGTGTGTCTGTCTCAGCTTTGGATGTGAAGGCAAAGTAAGAGGTTGTCTTTCTGCAAAGGTGAGGGCACATGAAGCTTTGGAAGGTGGAAAATATTTTTTACATCCTTGTCTGGTCTATTGAACGGACAAGCCATGCCGAACAGGCACTGCAGCTACTGCAGGGCAGTGTTGCCTATCTGGACTAGCTGCAAGTCTCAGGTGGGAGGGGTTGATTCTTCCTTCTCTGGAGAGAGTGGGGTGCTTGACTGGGTAGGGAGGCCGTGGGATGGGTGTTCTTGTGGTGTCACACCATCTGTAAGTGTGAGGGTGTGTTTCAATCTTTGTCAGCACTGCCCTCATTCCACTCCTGCTCTGACCCAGGATGGATCCTCTGAAACTGGGACACTGATGTGGAATCTGGTTTCATTCTGTATTGCTCAGGTCAACAACTCAGATTATTTTTCACAAAGTGGTCTGTGGTATTTCTACTCTATACAGACTCCTGTCCCCAGTTTCAAAGCAATCTGTAAACTTGTGCAGACCCTGAAAGCAATATGAGTGATCAGTTTTGGTGTCTGAAAGAGGAAGCTATGGGTCACTTGCCAGTGTCTCAAGAGGATAAGTCCTTTCCACTCACTCTTTTGCCTCACAGCAATGGTTTGAAACTGGTCCCAGTATATCTGAGCACTGCAAGCTAACACCTGACCCCTCCACCCTTGTTTCTGCACCTATTGCTTTACCAGCAGGAAGTAGGACGTGGTTTGGGGCTTTTTATTCTTGGCCTCGCTAGCCTTTTCGATACTTCAGGGCCTTGTCTCAGTCTGACAAGGCAAGCAAGCAGCAGCTTCCTGTGCAAAGGTGAGAGGGAGAAGACAGAGAGAGACCATGCACATATGAGAGGAAGAACTCTGGAGTAGAACTGCTGGGCTGGAGGCACCTCTCCTCTTACGGACATACACTGAGCTCGGATATCTGCCTTCATCTCTCTCCCTTTTTGCACTCACCATTCCCATTGACATTCAACATCTGATTCCATCCAACATCACGACCCCAGCGACTTCCTTCTTCTGGACCACTTGGTGACTAGAACTGGAAGGTAAAGGGGGCAATGCCAGCTCTCTCCCACATGGGGGTGGCTGATCTGAAAAGCATCTTAGAAGGAGTTTCAGTCTGACAAACTGAATCTTGCCGTTGGGGAGGGCTGAATACGTATTTATCTCCCTGTCTGTCCGCAATCTTCTCAAATCATACCCCACATCTCACAACCACACCACCAGCTTTCTCTCTCTTTCTCTTCACTTTGTCTGCTCATGTATCATCATCATCATGTTTTTCTTCCTCTGAACCTAATCTTTTATCGCAACGGGAATTAGTATTTATAAACCCTCTCTTCCCGCTCCTCTGGCAGTCCCAGCAAGGTCTAGTGGGACTCCAGCTTGTTTTGCTCAGGTCTGCCTGGGCTCCAGGGTTGGTGTGAGGTGAGGGTAGTTCCTTCTCCTGCGGGCAGAGGCAGATCTCAAGAGACAGGTGTCCAGGTGGATGATGGGGAGAGAGAGAGAGAGAGAGAGAAGTCCGTACCAGTCTGTCTAATACGGAGCATGACTTTGTATGACAGTGAGGCTCCCTGGGTGCCAGGGGTGCATGAGGGGTGCTGCAGAGTTTCCTTATTACAAAGCCCAAATTTTCTGATATGCCTGAAAGCACGACTCCTTCCAAGGCAAAGAAAGGTCTACTCAGATGGTAGGTAGTTTGTGTATGACTCTGTAATATTTTTTGATATGGTAAAGCCTTGAATTTCTAGAACCTGGAAAACTCTTTCTTCTCCCTGATTTCCCCCCTGCTCCAAACATGCTGTTCAAAATCTGCCTTCTAAGCCATGGGCTCTGCAACTAACTTTTATCTGTTACAGAGACCCCTCTTACTCATCAAGCACCTAGTTATTTCAGCCTTAGGGCTTACCAAAAAAAGAAGCTCTTCAAAGCACAATACATGCGCAACCAAGGCAGCACTCTCTACCTGAGTCAGCAAGCAGCCTGAAACAACACACACGGACTGCTGTGCACTCACTCACGCGTTTTCAGAAGGCGCGATTCCTGCAAACAGCCTATCTGTGCTGCCCTGTGAACAGTTTCACTGCTGAGAAAAGCACCCAAGGCTGGAAAACAGTGAGGTGCTGAGGGAAGAGCACAGACTCCAGAGTGGAAGGGATATGGGTTTCTGAGCCTAGAAGACTGGTAGTGGCTTTAAGCCCTGCCCCAGGACAGTGGATGCCTCCTGTGAGATGACTTCTTGACATCTTCCTTACTTACGCTGCTGAGCTATGTTGTGGGGGTGTCTTCTCTCTTTCAGTGTGTCACCAGTACAGATGAAGCCCTCACTGCTGCTTCTGTCTCACCTCTGCCTGTTCAGCCTCACGCATCCCTTGTGGGCATCAGACTCAGCACAAGGTATGAAGCAATTCCTTTGACCTGTGCCGGCTGGGTGGGCAGGGAGGGGAGTCAGCCAAAGGCATGTGTGTGCCATGGTATGTTGCTGTGCAATGTTCTTGTTGTAACATACAGCCAGAGGAGGCTGCAAGAGTCACAAGTCTCTTATGAGCACATCAGCCTCCAAGGACACAGAGAAGTGAGTGGCTCTGCCTTTCTTTTTTGTTGGAGTTATCCAGCAGAGGAGTCTGTAGTTTGGGATGGGGCAGAATTGTTCAGGGTGATGGCTAACTAACTAATGCCAAGCTAACTGAGCCACACTGCTGTCCATCTCTTCTCTGCTGGCAGGTGCCTCCAGCCTAACTTGTTGGTATGACTCACGGGCGGCTCTCTTCTGCGACTGGGACCCAGGCAGGGACCTGGCTGAAGCATCGTGTCAGCTGGAGATTTTATCAAATCAAGGTTTTTGTGACAGGTAGGTGATTGGAGAGGCTGAGGAAAGCCAATGCCACCTAACAAAAATGTAGGCTACCCTGTCCCAAGCCAGGTGTAGTGGAGTCACAGAGCTGAGGTGCTTTGTCTTGTACTCTGTCTCTAACCCATGTGGGCTAAGAGGCTGACAGCCACTGCTTAATGTTTGCCATCTGACAGTCACAAACTGTCTTGCACAACCCACCTTCCAGCTCCATGGCTCTATCCATGCTTCATTTAAAAAAAAAAATCCCTCTTCCTTGTCTTGTTAGCCACCCTCTGGACTGAAAGACATTTTCAATGGAAAAGGAGGATGTATAGACATGGGGGTGGAGAAGGGTGGATTTGAAGTTATGCAGAGGTCATTTGCCCATTGCCGGAAATAACTGCAATGTTTCGCCCTGAGTAAGAACAAATGAAGAAAAATACTATCCCCCTTCCCTTCCCTGGCCCTTATATCTCTCTCAGTTCATGATGTTTTCCTCTCCCATATGCCTCCCAGCAGAGGGGAGGTGTGTGGCCAGTGCCGTAGTGGAGGCTGGCTGAGTCTGTGTCATTACCTAATAAGACATCTCTAGTCAAGAGGTTTACCAACCAACCCCAGGACTTCCCTGGGTGCCTGTCATCAGGAGAGGCTCAGTCTGATTCTGACAGTGGGTAGGTTACTTGTGACTGTCATGGAGACACCTCCAATGGGGTTAGATGGGCAAGTATATCCTGTGGCCTGGTGCATGGACCTAGAAAGCTAAAACATTTATGTTGTTCCATGGGTATGAATCACAGAGGCTGGGGCTGGAACTTGGGTTGGATTTGTAACTATGCCATCCTTGACCGGGGCCCTAGGACAACACCTCTCCCCACTCTCAGCAAGTTTCAGGCCTGATCTGACCTTACAGCTGGATCAGGGACCTCAGTCAGATACCCCTTCAGCTGCAGCCCTACAGATGCTCTCCCATCCTGTCCCCCCCCATGCCATAGCTCAGCTTAGGCTGTCCAGGTGCTTAACAGAGCAGAAGAGAGGTCATGGTGTGGTGCTGCCATGTGTGATGTACAGTCCTCACTGACTGGGATGTGACTTGGTTCAGAAGGTACATGTTACTCAGTATCTGAGATCCTACAGGACTTTCAGTGGTTTTAAGGAGACCTGTAAATCCTAGAGGGGCTGGAAAAGGCACCTGTCTTCCAGGGCTGCAGGGTGTGGTTGTGGGCAGCAGGTGTGTTTGGGCTCTGCATGCCCTCTCCTATCAACAGGATGCAGAGAGGGTAGGAAGAGGGTTTTGTAAAGTCTTTGAAACTGGAAATCTACTGTTATCTTTGTCCTGAAATTACTGGGATGCACTGACTCTCCATGTGCCAGCATGTAAAATTTGTTTGAGTGGGGCAGTGGGGAGAGCAAGTAGGATTAAATCTTTGCTGCAACCTGTTGAGCAAATATATGAGGATGCAAAATGCTTTGAGAGCCCTTTAGTGTTACATAATGTTTGACTAAATACAAAACAACCTCCCTAGCTCATTGTTGTTCTCTACCTTGAGTCTCATGTCATCTCCCTTACCCGGAAAAAACAAGAAGGACTGTGAATTACTCAAGACAGAACACAAGAGAGGACTGAGGACATGCATCAAGACCTTCAGCCAAGACAATAATGTGAGTAATTCATCTGGGATGGCCTAGCTAATGACAAGGTGGAAAAGATTTTTATGTGTATTTTGGGTGTATAAGGAGTGTGACATTCAGGAGCAGTATAAAAAGCCCACAGCTAATCCTTGACTCCAGTTCTGGAGTTGGGCTTGGTGCTGTGTGTTGTTGACATGCATTGCTCCTGTGGGTTCCACTGCAAGAGAGATTGGCTTCATTGTTAGCTGGGCCATGCTGTCCTGACTATGCAGAAAAGGTGCAGGACAGACAGATCATATGCAGTATCCCATGTCTCAGTTTGCTGGGTTTGGCCCTAACCCATTCCTCTGAGGAGGGAGGACATCACCACCAGCTCTGAAGTCCTCTCTTGATCTCATTTTCTTTGAAGAAGTCAATATCATTTTCCAGATTATTAACTACTGTGAAGTCTGGTTAGATATGTCAAATGCAAGATGCAACAGCAACACATCACTAGAGCTAATGGTGATGCCAACCTTCTAAGTATTATTCTTTATTTGGATCAATCTTATTTTAGACTCATTATGTACTTCCTTCAGTTGTACCCAGTTACTGCAGTCCCTGTGATTTCAGAAAATGCCCACCCAAATATGAGCTAATTCTCCTTATTGTTAAAGCCACAACCAGTTCTAATGATAGATAAGCTTTCTTACATTTGCATATCATGCGCAAAGACAAATTGCAGGGTTGGTAAATAGTTCCAAAATCTTTTCTTTCTAATCAAGCTAATTTCCCTATTGCTTATTCAATAGTGTATGATGCACGTGGTCCTTCAGTATCATTGCATTTCAAGTGTAACATTTAATGCTAAAGTGGTTTCAATCTTACCAGTGAACATAAAATGATTTAGTAAAAATAATTTTTCTCGATAAATGTCACTCATAGAGAGTAACTTTTTTTACTGCTTAGTCAGCACATATAGGAATCTTAGCAAACTAGCGTATCACACTACTTTGTGCCCTTCTTGCCGTACACAAAAAAAATCCAACCACATATAGTATAAATCTTATATAAAGTATAAATCTTTGGTTCCTCGTTCACCACTGAGATTTATGCCTTTCAGCCACAAATATCTTCCATATTTATTGTCCAGTATTCCTAAATATCTTATACACAGGCAATGCTTTGAAATTTGAATGCATATTCATGAGGCTTCATTGTCACTAGTGGTTAATTTTCCTTGCAGACTCAATGCTTCACCAGGTCAGACCGTCTTGCCATGTCTGTCCATTGCCAGATTGGGGAGAATAAGTCTATACCTGCGAGAATAGAAAATTTCAGTCCCCTTGCAAATAGTGAGTACTCATTTGTCTTCCGGTTTCTGAAACTTCCCCATGAAAGGATGGTTAATTTTTCTTCCCCATCCACCCCTATGCAATACCCATACCTGATTTTAGGTTTCTGTCTTTTGCTTGTCCCCTGCTACGAGTACAGGTGGAACACACTGACTTCTGCCACTTGCACCTTTATCATGCAGATTCATGCCAATCCCATCCTGTCCTGTCCTGTGTCTGGGACACTGTTAAATGAGAGTGCTTTACCCTAGAAGTTCTGCTTCAAACAGGCAATGGCAGCTCAGCTCCCCTTCCAAAAAATGTTTTGCAAGGAGTCTTGCAGCTCTTCCTTTGCCCTCCTACTAGGTGTGTGCTTCCACCCTCCTTTAAGCCAGCTTTGGCACGCACCAGTCTTTGCTGAAAGGATTCCCCTCACTAATCCTAAAGCAAAACATCTGCTTGGGACATTTTTTTGCTGGATATGTGAGTTTACCTGTCTCAAGGAGATGTCCAATAGAGCTGCTGCGAGACGAGGCATAAGAAGGCATGGCTGGAGTCAAGGATCAGGAAGAATCAACCATCAACCTAGACAGTCCATGTAACTCCATCCCTGTGGCTGTAGCCCTCTGAAAGAGCATCTGGGAAGCAACTGTCTCCCCAGCCATGTTCTGTTCCTATCCATACAGTTGCCATGCAGATCACCCATATAAGACAGGATGCTTGGCCCCATGGATTGATTGCACTGACTGCAGGGGCCACTCTCACAGGCTCACAGGAGGAGCTGCCTTTAACATAGCCCAGAGGCAATACGCCTTTTGCAATTAGTGACAGTGGGGGAAAAGGAGGAACAGAGAGGGGGAATTCATGAACTCTCTCATGTGGCTGTAGCTTGCTAGAGTCTGTGAGCACAGCCAAGACACCAGCCTTGCTGCCATGGGGCTTGGCGTGCAGTCCTGCTATGGACAGAGTGGAGATATCAGCCCTGCTCCTTCTCTCTTTCCAGTAAAGCTGAGGCCTCCAGGAAATCTTCATCTAGTTAACATAACTGAAAACACCTCCAACTTAACGTGGAGCCTGAATATTTCCTCTCACTATTTGAATGGGGAGCGGGAATACCAAGTGCGGTACCGAAACATGAGTCAGTCCTGGGAGGTGAGTACAGAGTGGGATACTGGGACCTGTTACCATACTAATCCTAGTCTTCTTTATATCACCCAAGACTTGCTCCTGGGCCTCTCTTCAGGATGAAACCAGTTTTAGTGAAGCTGGAGAGTGGATGACAACCCCCACCCTTTTATCTCTGTCACCTGCTGCCAGTGTTTGGTGATGACAAGGAGGCAGATGGGGATCCCATTTTACTCAGTGCTGTCGCAAAGAAATTCAGACAGTTCCAGGGCAGACCTGAAAGGGATGAAAAAAAGCAAAGTGAAGAAAAATTTCCCTCCAGGGTGAAAAAGCAGTGCACAAGGTGTAGCAATTTGAGACAGGTCTTCTCTGAGGGCTTTGGAAAAGATGACTACATGAGGCTGTAAACCAGGGTGTTGACGATATTCTAAATTTGCCCTACTCCCAGGAGGCCATGAACTTGCCCATTGAACATGACCAGATGTGGGCAAATTTTGAGAGACTCTCACCCAACTCGAAATATGAGGCAGCTGTCCGTGCAAGGCCAAGTGCCAGAAGCACCTACAAAGGCGCGTGGAGTGACTGGAGCAAGCCGATACTGTGGAGGACACATGCTGACCATAAGGATCAGCCAGGTAGTCTAACTTGGAGGGGAAAATGGGGACTCAGGGAAAAGAAGGTAGAAGGGCCAAAGCAGGCTGGGAAGCTGAAGGAAAATGGGTAGGGAGTACCGTGTTGGCCAAAGAGCAATAGAAAGGTTGGAAACAACCTGTCCCTCATAATCAGTTAGGTCAGACCAGTTCAGCAGTGTTTAAAGGCAAAGACCCCCTGACTCCAACAAAGCCCCTCTGACATCCAGAAGCCAGACAAAATTCACAACTTGTAAATCAGGGACTGCTTCTCCAGAGCAGTAGGGCCATATGTCTGACCTGCAGAAGCAGTAACCAGGACTGGCATTTTCCCAGATGCTAACATTACCTAGGAATATACATCCAGCTTCTTAAAATGGCTCGGTTCACTGGAGGTACTAATCAGTAAAATGCAGTGAAATACAGTGAAACAGAGCTCTCAGCTCCTGAACTGAATGACGCCTGAACCTAAGAAGCAGAGTCTCATGGAGAATGGAAGAGACAGACTTACATGCATGTTAAGTCCCTCTCAAAAAGGTCTACTGAGACTTGCATCAGTCACTGCATGAACCTCCAGCCTTGAAAAATAGTGCCCTTTGATGAGTCACTGGCTGTGGTCTCTGTCATTTTTTTTTTCCGAATTGAGCAGATAGATGTTATTCCTTCTCATGTCGCCCCCACTCTGCCCCTGCTTAAGCCCTCCCTGTTGTGCCTGGTGCTGATATAAACAGAGGAGCTATGTTTAGAAAGGGCACTGTGTTGCTGTGGCAATCAAATTTTGACAGTGTGTGATGTCAGTGAATAGGATACAGCCGCAACCAGTTGTCATAGCAACCAAGACCCAAAGATAACCAGGATACCCGAGGCAGAGCAGTCAAAGTGATCTGAGTAGCATCTCAAGGACAAGGAAAGAAAGAATGTACTAAAAACGTCTCCTCCTTCTTTTATTTTTCTCTATTCCCTAAAAACTACTCCAGAGATGCTCTGAATGCCCAGACCAAGGTACATGAGGGATGGAAATGAGGGGCAGGTGGGGGAAACAGGCACCAGAATAGCAAGACCAAACAAAGGTGGATTGGGGAGATATGTTTGAAATGATGCCAAACAAATTTGAGGAGTGCTGGCAGCCCTGGTACTGTGGGAACTCGGTCTCTTTCTCCTAACGCTACAATCCAAGTACTAAAATATGGTATAAAGCTGTAACCTTCCTAGTCTCCTAAAGCTTTGCTACAACTCTCTAAAGAAAGAAGCCAACCCCTTGATCCCTAACCATCCTTGTCCTTCTGCCTTCTCAGAGACCTGCGAACCCTATGACTCTGTCTCCCCCCCGACTCATAATGCTGTTTCAAGTCTCCAATCCCACTTTAGCTGGTTTGAGGAGAACCTGCTTTCCTTTGCAAGGGGATAGACAGGTTGACGGACACTTCAAACAGCAGTCTGAGATACCTTATGTACGGCAAACCCTAGTGGTGGCGCTGTTATGAACAGGGGGTTCAAGCTCTTCAGCTTGAAGTTATCTGTTAAGCAATGCTTAGACTCTGAAACCCATATCAGCTCAAAGGCATCCTACACAACATGTCAGAACTCAAGTATCTGACCTGTATATTATAATTCTATATACTGTAATCGTATATAAAATTATAACAAAGGCTAACTTTGATCACCTTGAACAGCCATGAAAAGGCTGCAGGTTCTACCTCCAGAATCCTGGTTAAATTTTCACAGCAATTTCTTTGTTCTTTCTCATCTTGCAGAAACATCCTGGCCAGCCCTGCAAGCTCTTATAGTGAGCATTTTCCTCTTCGTCATCGTTGGGACTGCCTTCCTTATGAACTTACGGAGCCTGAAATGGTAAATGAGAATCAAGTTTTCATCTCCGTTCCTCTCCTGTATCTTGTATGTATTCTCAAAATCTGGGTTATTTTTCACTTGGTAAGAAGTCAAGGTAGAGATGACTTTGAAATATGGTTTACAGGCCAACCTTTTGAGGCTAACATTTGCCTGGGGAGACATATCACCACCCAATATGATGTGGTTTCACCACCATCATTGTATTGTGCCACACTGCTGTGACCTGGTGCCACGTCCTGGCTAAATTTAAAACAGCTACCTCAGCACATTTGCTGCCCAGGGCTTAGAGTGGTGTTTCCTTGCAGAGACGCATCAAAATTGCCTCTTCAAAAGCGGGTCACTGGGTTGAGCACTCTCTCAGTAGCAAGGACCAAGCAAGCCTAGGTACCACTACCTTTTCATTTAAACGCTCCAGCAAGAGCTCAGGCAGGACATGGTGACTTTTGGTCTGCAGGCAAAACTCCTGAGTGAGGAGTACAATTCTTCTTCTCCCTGGTCTGTGCAGTCCTCACACACTGATAAACCTCTATATGATGCTTTAAAGATCTCTTTGCCAGCATTTTTACCCAGGCATTGCTTTTATTCAGGATGGAAAGTGTCTCACAAGGTTAACCCATGCAATAATAGGAACAGTGACCTGTCAGCAGGATGCTGTTAGAAATAGCTACAGGTTTTCCCATCTTGGATCAGGGGTGAAGAAGCAGGGTGCTGATGTTCATGACAGGGGGCAGGGAGAAATATTTCCAGGGATGAAGCAGCAGGGGCTGGATGGTTTCTCTGTAAGGAAAGAGAGAACCATGTTGAAGGAAGATGGATACTGAGAAAGTCACCGGTCACTGTTTTACCCTGATCATAACACAGAGTTGAGAAAGTGCTAGCTGTACAGCACAGAGAGAGTTAAAAAGGCCTCCTTAGCCTAGGGGAATTAAATGGAGAATAATGCTGAGGTAAGATGCAAGAAAAGATTAGACATGCATGAATAAAAATAGCATCTGCAATGATGTAAGGTAGTTTATATGCAAGAACTAGCAACTTCTAATGCTTCAGAGAGTACACTGATTGCCTCCAGAGGTCAGGAGGGTCTTTCCTAAGAGCAAAGCTTCAGGAAAGAGATAACAGGATCAGCCTACCTCTCTGAGGAACATAAGATCAGATTAGATCACTTCATGCTGCCCCAGGATGACAACACGCTGGTTCCAGTAAAGCAGAGGCCTCTGTACTGATGCAAGGCATACTCACTCAGATGGCTTGCACAGCCAGTGTGCTACAGCTATACCATTGCAGCATCCTGCTAAGAGGGCAGAGAGCTGTGGCAGAGCTTTGCTGGTGGTGGTCCTGCTCAGGCCAGGTGGTCCTCCAAGTCATTGTGGTGGCAGCAAAGCAAAGAAGGGGTAGCTCACAACAGCAGGAGCTTGGAAACAAGGGAAACCCGCTCAGCTTGTCATCAGGACAGGGGCTTAAGGGGGCAGGTGGAGAGGTTAAAGCGACCGGCCAAGGCATGGGAGAAACCAGTGAAGTGGTGGTTGCCCTTCCCTAAAGATGCTGAGAGCAATGTATTTTCCAATGCCAGCTTTAACTGTCTCATCTCTATACCTCTCATTCCTCAGCTACTGCATGTCAGACCACTCAAAAGCAAGGACAGCATTCAGGCTTGTTCCTATTTTACCTCTCCTCCATACTAGACTATTACCCGTGAGCTGCAATGCTCTCTCCTACGCCTCCACAGTGACAGAGAGATCAGGGTCAGGCCCTGTTTCATTTGTTCTTCTCCTTCTCTTTTGTCAAGGTTTAAAAAGATCCTGAAGATTCACATCCCAGATCCTGAGAAGTTCTTTCCCCCACTTGTTTCGCTTCACGGAGGTGACATTCAGGTATTGGACTGGGGATGGAACCATGTGGTTCCAGGAGGGAGAAATGAGGGGAAGGAGTGTCCAGCTGCACATGCCCAGGACAGATAGCCTGTCAGACCTACACGTGCACACACGACATCTGTGCCTGTAGCACCAGCTGCTGAGTTCTCTGCTTGACTTCTATTTTCTGACCTTCTAAACCTGACACTCAGCTGAGGCATCTCTAATTACAGAACTGAGAAATGGCAAACCACGCAAACCTCGGCACCCTGCTTCCAGAATGGGCAGTCTGAGAAAAAACAAGGGACCTGCAGGAGGGAGATTGGCCTCTCCAGATCCCCTTCCACCCCATTTTGGTGTCTCCCTGCTTGCCCTAGGCTGCCCAGCTCTTCCCCAGATTTCCTGCTGTGATCCCCTCCTCCTAGCTGTGAGCCTTTCCTCTGTTCCTAATGTGAATTGCCATCCCACTGGGTGGCACTTAGCTAATTTCTGCATTCTTGTCTCTTTTCCTTCTTCCTCCGCTCCACTTTTTCCTTTCCCCTAGTCTCACTGTGAGTATGGGCAGCTGCAAGGAGACAATTACCATTCTGTGCAGTATTAAAGGGAGTGTCAGATGCAAGACGTGGGAGGTGATCCCAAGGGGCATTTTGCTTTAAGAAAGATGGAAACAAACTGCAGAGGGTCCAGAGACAGCAAAGCTCTGAAAAAGCCTAAGTGCAAAAAGCTTTAGAAAGCTTAAACTACAGGGAAAGAGTGCAGAGCAGGGGAACAGGGGTGTGCAGCAGGCACTGAGGACACTTTATCAGCGCAGAAAGAACTTGAAAAATTGCCTTTATGGGCCATAAAGGCAATGAAGCTGGATGTCATCAAAACCAGTTTATTTTTAAGGATAATGATGCACTGCAGGATGCTGACCAGATGAATGTGGAAATTAGACACAAGGGGCCTGGAAGAGCACTTTAGATGAGAAATCTGCATATGGCCATGTAGATGTATTAGGAATAGATTGCATGAGATGCACCTCAGTACTGTTTTTCATGTTTCCACCTTCACTTCATCTTATGGTCTTCTAAGGCTTTTTTCCTTCTTTGTTTTTTTCCTTCCTTTCAGTTTAATTCTCCATCTTCCATTCCCTGCTCCAGAAATTTCAAAACATAGGCTTATAAGATCCACTCTTGATTTCAAAGGGACAGAAAGACATAGTCTCTCTGAAAATCCTACAGATGAGACATCATGAATGTTAAATTTCCTCCTGGTAACTGGTGCTTGGACAGAGAAAAGATCATTTAATTGTTGTGGTCACTCAGGAAAAGAAACCTTTTGTTCCTCACTGAGTACTATACTTTGGGTGTCACAGTCTCTCTCTCACTCTCTCTCGTGTTTCTTTCCCATTAGAAATGGCTCTCCTCCCCATTCTCCACATCTTCCTACTGTGTGAACAGCACAATCCCAGAGATCTCTGTGCTCGAAGTAATGCAGAAGAGTGACCAGGAATCCCGGTTTCTACTTTCCAAGGGATCCCTGACTCCTGATCCTCCCTCAGAAACCAGTGTGCACTCTGTATCCAGCTGCTTCACCAACCAAGGTTACTTCTTCTTCCACCTTCCCAACTCCTTTGAGATCGAGCCCTGTCAGGTCTACTTCACCTACGAGCCTTTCGCTCAGGAGGGCAGTGGCAGCAAGGATGGCAAGTCTCACCATGCTCTCCCCTCTCCAGACCTCTGCACACTGGCAGAGGACATGACCATGTTGTCCCGCAACTTCTTTCATTGTATCAAGGCAACCCAGGGCTTCCAAAACAGCTCCGTCATGAGAGAGACAGAAGGTGAAGCCCAGCAGGCCATGGCTGTTTCTGGGTCAAGTGAAGGCACCTCACCAACACCAGCTCTGAAACAGGATGAGAAAGTGATGGACAACGCAGTTTCACAACCTGATGAGGCCCTGTGCCAGCAGCTGAACACTGACTTTCCCGATCCAATGGACCTGCATGACAGCAATACTATCAATGCAACAGAGGGGAGTGGGAAAGCAGACCCTCCAGCTGACCCTTGTACACCAGCAGCAAATGCTACCTCTTCTCTCTCCCAGCTTCCACCTCTAAGGCAAAGACAGGATGAGGATCCATGCAAAACAGCCTTCTCCAGCCAGGTCCCAAACACTGATTCCTACCTTTCTCTGAAGGACCTCCAAAGCCAGTATAGCCATTGCTCGATCTAGAATTGGTCTGGAGGAAACCCACAAATGGTAAAAGCCACCTCTTCAGGGAAGGCTAGATTGACAGTTTTTCTATTCAGGACATGAATGTGACTTCAGTAGCAAACCTATTGGGACTGCTCATCAATGAGGCTGGAGAACATAGGCCAGCAAAAACTCATCTTCATAGGTGAACCTGGTTTTCTGTTATTATTGGCTCTGATGGTATGGAAAATGCTTCTCACAATGCTCAAGGAACATCCTGAACCACACCACCTTGCTTTTCCCTTCCCAGCTCCCAGTAGGAGGCTGTACCAGCATTTCCATGCTGTGCAACTTGGTGTAAAATAGGACTCAGCTTTGAGGCTGAGCAGGTATATGGTCCATTTGCCTTATTCTGGCCTGAAAACCTCTAATGGGAGGGAGAAATGCCTGAAGAGGTGGAAATGAGGTTTTGTACAGGGGACAATATCGCTGCCAGTCAGTGCTGGGGCTGATGATGAAATGGATGAAGACATCTCCTCCTGACTGACCAAGGGTGTGATTTTTTCCTATGGTGTCCCCACTTCAGGTTTTAATCAGAGATGACATTCTAAACTAATCAGTCCAGCTTTAGATTAGAGTCCCCAAGGTCAGCTCAGAGCCACAACTGTGTCAGCAGTGCAATGTAAAAAAGAAATCCCCATTATTGGGTTAAAAATACTGGGGAAATCCCCTCCCTCTCTTTCTTTCCTCCAGCTCTGATAATGGCAGTAGAAAGAACTCACACAATTTCCCATTCTTGCTACAATATTTTTCATGAAATCGAAAGCCTCTCTGCCCTTCTGGCAAACTACAGTTACTTGACTAACTTAAGCTGATTGCAGAATAGTTCATCCCACATCCTGTATTAGTGGAAAACATCACAACCGTGCTGCCCATTCCTTCCATTGCTCAAGAGAAACCATTACCTAATTAGTAGCAAAGATGCAATGAATGAGACCAGAAAACTAACCTGCAAATCAGCACCTTTACTGAAAAGAAAACTTCAATCCACTCATAAAGAATGGAGATAGCACAGACTTTGTTTTTGTTTTTCCTCTACATGCACTTATCTGGGTTAAGAAAAAGCAACACACCACAGAGGAAAGGTGGCAAGCAAAGGAAGACAAGTTGTTCTGGTTACATCGATCCTTGTGTTCAACATCTGTACCATCTGTCCACTTTCTTGCCATATGTCTGGACTTTTCAGCAGTGGGAGAATACCACCCTATGCTAAGAGTTCTTAGACTTCCTCTAAGAGTTTTTCTAAGAGTATTTATACCACAAAACTCAAGGATATTGAACTTGTTAGTACTTCTGTCACACCTGTGAGTGTTAACAAAACTAATTCTTTCCTATCTCTGACTGAACAAGCGTCGAGCTTCCACTTTGTCCAGGTCCTACACTGTTACCTGACCTTGCATTATGCATCCTGAATGTAATTAGGAGTCCCAGCTACAGGGTCACCCACTGGCTTGGATTTCCCCTCAAAAGAGCTGCTCAAAGAAGTTGAGTCTGCCTGTAGCTGAGAGGGCTGTGGGAACTGTACCTCTCCTCTCATCAGCTTCTTCACTACCTGTCTCAACACATGGACTACTCTGTTGTCTCCAGGAGACAACAGGTGAAGAAGACCCCTCGGCTTCCCAGATAAGGAAGCGCAAGGCTTTCCCAGCTGTTTCATGTACTTTGAGAATCTTCCAAGATGAACTTCAAAAAGAGACACTGAATCCCTTGCCCCTGATGAGTAATTTGCTATCTTACATGGGCCAGGGATCCTAGTTGCACCGGTGGGTATCTTGTCCCCATGTAGATCTTCATAAGCTTTTCAATTTTCCTTCATAGAATCATGGAATCATTAAGCTTGGAAAAGATCTCCGAGATTATCAAGTCCAACCTTTGACTGAGTACTACCATTCTCACTAAACCATCGCAAAGTGCCATGTCTACTTGTTTTCTGAACACTTGCAAAGATTGTAACTCCAGCACTTTCCTAGGGAGTTTATTCCAATGTTTAACAGTGAAGAAATTTTTCCTGATACCCAAAGTGAACTCCTCCTGGTGCAACTAGAGGCCATTTCATCTTGACCTATCATTTGTTACCTGGGAGAAGAGACTGACCTCCACATTGCCACAACTGCCTTCAGGTAGCTGTAGAGAGCAATAAGGTCTCCCTTGAGCCTTCTTTTCTCCAGGCTGAACAACCCCATCTCCCTCAGCTGTTCCTCATAAGACTTGTGCTCCAGATCCTTCACTAACCTTACCCTTCTCTGGACATGCCCCAGCACCTCAATGTTTTTCTTGTAGTGAGGGGCCCAGAACTGGACACAGCACTTGAGGTGCAGCTTCACCAGTGCCAAGTACAGAGCGATAATCCCTTCACTAGTCCTGCTGGCCACACTATTTCCAGTACAGGCCAGGATGCCATTGGCCTTCTTGGCCACCTGGGCACACTGCTGGCTCATGTTCAGCCAGCTGTCAACCAACACCCCCAGATCCTTTTCCTGCTGCATAGTTTTCCAACCATTCTTCCCCAAGCCCGTAACACTGCGCAGGGTTGTTGTTACCCAAGTGCAGGATCTGGCACTTCATCTTGTTGAACCTCTACAATTGGCCTCAGCCCATCAAGACAACCTGTCCAAATCCCTCTGTAGAGCCATACTACCGTTCAGCAGATCAACACTCCCATCCAGCTTGGTGTCATCTGCAAACTGACTGAAGGAGCTCTCAATCTCCTCATCCAGGTCATTGATAAAGATGTTCAACAGGACTGGCCCCAACACTGAGCCCTGGGGAACCCCAGTAGTGACTAGCTGCTAACTGGATTTAACTCCATTCCCCGTAACTCTTTGGGCTCAGCCATCTAGACAGTTTTTTACCCAGCAAAGAGTACATATACCCACACCATGGGCTGCTAGTTTCTTCAGGAGAATGATGTGGGAGACAGTGTAAAAGGCTTTGCTAAAGTTTAGGTAGACAACATACACAGTCTTTCCCTCTTCCACTGAGTGGGTCACCTTATCATAGAAGAAAATCAGGTTGATTAAGCAGGACCTTCCTTTCCCAAACCCATGCTGACAGGGCCTGATCCCCTGGTTGTCCCGCACATGCCACATGGTGGCACTCAAGGTCACCTGCTCCGTGACCTTCTCTGGCACCAAGGACACCTGGATCCTCATTCCAACCATTTTTGTAGATGTGTGCCACACTGGCTAACTTTCAGTCATCTGGAACCCTCCTGGTTAGCCAGTACTACTGGTAAATGATGGAGAGTGGCTTGATGAGCTCTTTTGCCAGCTCTCGCAGTACCCTTGGGTGTATTCCATCCGGCCACAAGGACTTGTGAGTGTCTAAGTGGCACAGCTGGTCACTAACTACTTCTTCCTGGATTATAGGAGGTTTTTTCTGCTCCGTGTCTCTGTCTTCCAGCTCAGGGGGCTGGGTACCCTGAGGACATCTGGCCAAGAAGGCATTAAGTAGTTCAGCCTCATCCTGGTGGCAATGTTCCCCCTCTACATCAAATAAAGGATGGAGATTCTCCTTGACTCTCTTTTTGTTATTTATGTATTTGTAAAAACATTTTTGTTTTCTCTTATGACAGTGGCTAGATTGAGTTCCAGCTGGGCTTTCTCCTTTCTAATTTTCTCTCTGCATGGCAAAATGACATCCACGTACTCTTCCTGATTACATCTTGCTGCTGAGTACAAAAGAAAAGGCTTGCCTCTTTGTAAATAAAAAAAATATTAAGTAATCTATAGTGTTCTTCTGTCCTTTGGGATGGAGAGAAACAATTAACAGCTTTTCTAAATAGGGAACTAGGTAAAGCTTTGCTCGGACCAATATACCTTTAGCTTTCCTTCCTGCTCCCTTCCCTCAGCCACCTAAAACAGAAAGCAGAGTTGGAAGTGATCCTACTGCAAGCCCCTGAGGACCATCCTGCTGGCTTTTCTGCCCCCCTTGTGAAAATGGTGACAGCTTTTGCAGCCATGCTGGGTGTGAATGTGTGACACACTGCGGCAGGAAGTGCTCGATGTCAGATCTGGTGATAACCGGACCTTTCTTCCAGGAAGATGAGATCATGTGGTCTCGTATGTGAGTAACCTAGGTTGTGAATACCAAAGGCATAATGCTCTCAGTGATTTGGGGCCCTTTTGCTTCGGGGTCCCCAAGAGCTCTTTGGAAATGTCACACGGGGAGCCGTCTCGTCTCGAACCAGTACGAACATGGTGTGTGGTTCACAAAACCACAGAAACATGCTACAGTGATGTCCATAGGTAGCAGAGGCAAACCCAAGCTGAACAACAACACCGTGTGGAAAATATCAGTGTGGAAAATATCAGTGTGGAAAATATTGAGCTAACAGCCACAGACATGACTCTTCTCTTTATCTTAAGCCCAGAGACAGCAGAGACAGCTGTCACACCTCTCATATCCTTCTTTCCAAGGTACTTTGTTCACAAATAGACATCACTCTCAGTCTCCTCCCACACCCCTCCCTCCTTTTTACTGTGAAGAAACAGAAAGTAAAGGGTGCTTGCAGTAAAGGAATTCCTCTGAAGTCAGATCTGATCAAGCTTTTGGGTCCTTGGTTGATTCAAAAGCCTGTGGTGACAGATGTGGTATCCTTGCTTAGATAGATCAGACTGAGATTCTACATTTTTGGTTCTGATGAAAACACCAGAGAAGGAAGATTCTTCTTTCCAGGAAAGTCGAATGCAAAAAGTAAGGTCTTTGGCACTGGGAAATACCCTCAGCTGTGTTATGACCCACTGCCCTCATAGTGTAAACTAAGCAAAGCTATATATGAATACATATATGTCTAATGAGGCAGCTAGTCCCTCATTATCTGTGGAAATTTTGGCTCAGAGTAAGTTTTAAAAGGGAAATCAGATCTCAAATCTCTTAAGCAGTTCTGAAAGCATTCCCAGTCAAACACTACAGCTTTTTATCCACATTTAACATTTATTTACTAGAATCCACCATGAGGCAACTTCAGAAATGGCTTTTGGTCTTCATGCAGTCCCAGACTAAACATGATCTAGTGGCAGAGCTAAAAACGTCTATCTCTGCCCAGTTGCCAAAATGAGCCCAAATGAGCCCTGGCCCAGCTCAATGTCACTGGCTGGAGCTCAGCCCCGTGTCAAGAGTCAGCCATGTGCCCATCCCCTCCACTCATTTATTGACAAGATAACTCTATTTACTCTGCTCTGGCTGCAGCGCTGCTGCTTTTTGTGAAAAACGAAGGGGCACATAGAGAGCTGTGGGGCTGTAAGCAGAAAGTAGTACAGGAAAAGTACCTGAGAAGGACCTGGGCTAGAAGAAAAGCAGATGCTTCAGGGGGGAGTGAGTGGTCGTGCAACTGCGTGCAGGGAGCCCAGTGTCAGGAGACTGGACAGCGAGAAGCGCAAGACAGAGGGAGTCTTGCAGGCTGGGACTGAGAGGCACTGTGCTTTCCTTTCATCTGCCTGACCACTGTGGTAACCAGACGCGCTGTCTACTGCCATCTTCCCTCCATCCAGTGATCTACACCTGCCAGACAGAATCTACTCCATCCCTGTGCTGGGGACCATACCCTATCGTTTACCTCTCCCTCCAGTAGGACCAAAGAGGGTGGCCAAGGAATACAGCATCTGCTCAGCAACTCCCTGTCCCCTGAGGAGGACAACATAAGCTACCTGTGCCAGCCTCCTGGGTTGTTCTTCTCTGCACAGCTGGAGGTTCTCTTACCCTGACTTTTTCTGGATCCCCTCTGCTCATCCTGCACATCTTCTGTCCCTGTGAGCCTCCAAACCCTCCATTTCAGAAAAGAAAAAAGTGGTTGTACGGGGTGTTCTGACCCATTGTGGGCAGGACGGTGCAGGACAAAGGCCGAGCTGAAGGGACGTGACAACAGGTTATTGATCGCTGCAGAGACCTTGAGCTCGGGTAAATAGATGTCCTACTTTCTCCCCCACTCCATGCATGTGTGAGCTGGCTGGTTAGGGGTATGGGCCAGGTCTCACAGGAAGCAGCAGGCTTTAAAGGTAGGTCTACAGCTCTGGGGGAAACCCCAGTGCCTACCATCAAATCTACTAACAAAGAGGCTCTTCTGCTGCTGCTTCCTGCCCTACTCTCACTGCCTCTCCATCTGTGGTTGTGTGCTTATGCCTGCTGTTTCTGAAGGGATGCTGTGATAGTGGAGAAGTGCCCTTGCTCTCCTGCACTGCCTGACTTGACTCCTTGGGAAGGAGATCCTCCCCAGGGGTTGCACAGAGAGGTGCTCCACAAGGAGCAAGGGAGGGCAGCCTGTGCTGGGCCTGTTTATACTGTCTGCCTCTCTGGAAGGGTGTGTTAGAGCAAGAGGATGTGTGACTGTTTGTCTGAGTGATGATGTTCATCAGGCTGCGTTTAATGTTCCAGAGTGAGTTACCTGGTGCTTATGTTCTGCAAATGTGTTCCCACGTTGCAAGGCAGCCTGGAGGGCTTGGAGCTCCATAAGGGGGAAAAGGAGACTGAAAAGCCCTCTTGCACTTGTGAAGTGATGCTCAATGGCATCCACACAGGGTAAAATGTGCATGAGGCCAACCATCTCTTTCCACATCTGTAGCAAGTCCCTCACATGCACTCCTGCTCTCAAGCTCACATCCACATGCACATACACCAGGCACGAAGAGGACTCACAGGCACATAGACAGGACACAGGCATTTCCCAAGAGCTCTGTCCCCTCCCATGCGGATGCATTCACATCCCTTTCCTCTCCAAACACAGAAACACAGAATGCCTTTGGGGGAAGGCATGCACTGGGTGGTGGCAAAGGAAAGGAAAAGTAAAGTGGGTGAGATAAGCAGTATTAATGTGGTCTCTTGGGCAATGACATTTCTTACCCTCAGAGTCTGGGGCTGACAGAAGGGAAGCAGTCAGAGAGAAAAAAAAAGAAGCAGCCTGGGGTAGATGAGGGGCAAAGAAGACAGAAGGTGTCCCCTGGCACAATCAGAGGGTGGTGGAGGGCTGAACATTAACCAGGTGCTCTCTTCTCATCAGCTCAGCTAGTGAATCAGTGCCAGCAACATCTTTGCCTGGGAACACATGGTCTGGTGGGAATGGCAAGGTTTGCTTACTTTAAGGGATCAAGATAAAAATGGCACAGTGGGCAAAGTGCAACTTTGGGCTCCCAGGCTGTGGCTGCTTTGTGCAATTTCTGCATACATTTGAGGTCACAGATTTTCTTTTACATTTATTTCTGGGTCAATATAATACCAGTTTTAAAACAATTCCCATCCTGGGAGGACAACACTTTTGCATTCAGAAAAATGCATTATTGTATTCATTTGTGGTTTTGGCAGAAGCAAAACCCAGGGAATACCTTTGAAAACCAAGGATTTACCAGGAGGTGCAGACAGGATGGTGTTCTAGAAGCCAGTCTCCCACTGATTTAGTTTTACTCACATTAGCTCTGATCGAAGTCTTTGATGGCTGGCCCCAGAGATCTCTTGGGGCTATAGATCTTGGGAGAGGACAGAGATGACATAACACCTGCAGAGACAAGTGAAAAGGGAAGCATAAAACCCAGCCTGACAATGACATGCTGTGTCACCAGATGCCCCTGATAGAGGCCGAAGAACAGGAGGAAGACTCCAGCTCCCTCTCAAATGACAAATTGGAGAGTAACTCACATCACTGCCTCTGCTATGTGCCCCTTGGGATTGCCCTTCTTGTGCTGGCTGGAGCTGCTGCAGCAACCTGGTATTTCCTAGGTAAAAATTCACATTTTTTCCCCCCTGCAGGAGGTGGATGGGGTGTAGTCAAAGCAACGCCCAGCCCAATGTTAGTGACTCTGAGTGATCTTTAGACACTCATACACAGGGGTAAACCCCACTCTCCTACATATCACCAAGGTATTCCAGTAGTGTCTTCTGTTGGCAGACTACAGACCATGGCACCTGGAACCATCCATCCTGCAGTTTTACTGTGGCAGCCTCCAGGTCCTCAATCGCTGGTACTCCCCGGACCTTGGGCAGGTGGAGTCCAGAGCCTTCTGGTTGGAGTCAGCTAAGCTCCAGAACACGGTGAGAGCAGTTTCATGAACAGTCCCTGAGGCCTTTCAGTGAGTAGAGAGGAAGGCGTCAGGTACCCACATCCAACGACAGACTTGGTGGGTCTCTACAGCAAGAGGGATGAAAGTCCAAACTGGCCGTAGGTCCTTTGTCCTGTAATATTGCACTATAGTTACTAATCAGATGACATTTTCTTTTCAGCTGAAGGAACTGATTCGTGCCACAGAGCTGGGTCGATATTACAACTCTAGCACAGTGTATGCCTTTGGGTGAGTAGCACCCACAGCATATTTGCTTGTTCGTGTGTGAAAGCTTCCAGTCAATTGTACTCTGCTTTTGCTGAAACCTGGCCGTGACAAATTTCTGCAGTCCCCCCACACGAGCTCCAGACTAGGCTGGATAGTCCAGATTCAGAATGGTTCCAGCATAACACAGCTGAGGATATTTTGATGTTCTTGTTCATCCCAGGCCATGATGAAAAGCCAAAACTGAGAAATTTTTCAGAGAGGCAAAAGTTCAAGGGAGGAAAAAAAATTCACTGGGAAGAGATGAAAAAAAATTTTTGGCTTGGCATTATCAGTAGAAACTAAGCAGCTGGAAATTAATTTGTCTAATCCCAGGAAGTAATTTTATGGCCTGATTCTAGGCACCAGAAGGGAGAGGTCAGAATGCACTATGGAAAAGGTATTCCAGCCAAGAAGCGTGGACCACCTGGGAACAGGATAACAGTGGAATGGGACAGATGTGGGACTGCAGCTTTACAGATCATAACAATAGATCATGATAGCAGAAATAATTTCCAGACTAATGGACATGTGCTTCTGATTTTTTTTTCTATGCATCCCTAAATTTGTCCTTCACCTAAAAAAATTTCCAATTTTGATGTCATTCCATTTTCAACTGGGGAAAGAAAAGTCTCACTTGCAACTCTTCCTCTAGCCTTTTACTGAACAAAGGTTTGTTTCAACAACTCTTTGCTTTCCCCCACCCATTTTACTCAGCTAACTGGTTGAACAGAGCTTTCCCAGTCACAGTCTCCTGCAGCTTGAGCCTGCCTAGCGTAATGGGTTGTATTAAGGTACTGAGTCATAAATCATCCACTTGTCACCATTTGTCACCACTGGGAGGTGGGACAGTGAAGTCTTGAGTGTTTCTTTTCAATCCCTGGTCAGTAGTATCCAAAGATCATTTCTACCTGAAATGAGACTACTCATTAGACCAGTCCTGATTAATTATCACATTAATTTGAGCTCATATGGTCATCACTAAAGCCAGATGGCATAAAAAGACTTCCTCCCACAAAGCACTATGCATTGACTCAAACCATGGACATTGCAGCTCTCCTGCCCCACTCAGAGATGTTCCTCTGGATCACAGCAGCAAGATGGAACGTCCACACAGATATGTCTGATTTGTGGAAAAACAGTGTGTGGGGGTTAATCTCTAGGGTTTGTCTCTCCAGTTGTTCTGGAGATGTAGAGAATATTTGACATGATATTTCCCTGTTAGGGAGGGGGCTCTGACCTTCTTCTTCTGGTTCACCCTCCAAATTCCTGAGAGTCAGCAGAAGGAAATAACTGCTGAGAGGGTAAACACAGTGCTCCACCAAGAGCTCTCCACCAGCTTCAACAGCTCAGGCAGCCTGTCCTACCAGACGGAGTACAGGGTCAACCCAGACTCGCTGGTTCTCCTGGGTAAGTACCAGCTGCTCCCCTGTGGCCTGAGCAATCAGAAATGCTCCCAAGATTTGTAAGGTTAGGAGTCACTACTGAAGGGGACAGGGGAAACCTGAAGAAGAAATAGTAAGGATCAGAAAGACAACTACATTTATTTCTTCCTGATAGAGAAGAAATGAAGTTTGATTTAAAAAAAAAAATCATTGTTCCTTTGAAGGACTAAATATTGTTGGAGATATAGCAGACCATGATCAGCTAGGTATTTTTTTTTTTCCACCCATCAGCTTTGGCTTCTCTGGAGCAAGATCTTAGACAGGTCATGACTTTGATCAGCTCAGCTTGAAAATAGCAAGCAATTAGGTTTCCTACTTTCTTTTGGGAGATTATTCCAGACTATTTGATAGAGAGAACAAAAGCAACATACCTGAGTCACCACTAAGACTTCTTCTGAGACAAAGTACCGTTGCCACTTCAGTACCTGACTGATTTTAAATCTGATGATTTTAAGGGTTATTTATTGTTGCCCACAAAGAAGGTCCCAGCCTGTTTAAAAAGCCACCCATACAAAAACTGCTCTAAAATAAGTGTTAGGAAAAGGACTAGGGATGTGTCTATATTCAATGCATCCAAGTTCAATGGAATTTATATTTGGTCTTTATAATGAAGCTTAACTTCTCAGCCTGGTCTGATCCCTCTTAGAGTTCCAAATCTCCCAGGTTTTAAAATACATTATTTTTCTTCTCTCCTCTTGGGAGTCCTATTTCCAAGTTTCTTCTTCTCTTGAAATGTTACATCCCAGGTTTTTTTCCCTCAGACGTGCTAACTTGCACTTTTCTAAGATGAAGCTTCTTTCATTATATGCCACCCATATTTTCTTTAACTTTTCCCTCTACATCCCAATTGTTTTGTGGGTCATTTTTTTGGTGTGTGTAAAGAAAATTCTATTTCCTCAAAACGATTTTCACTCCCTCATCCAGACCATCATTTTAAGATCTTATTCTGAAGCTGCATTAGCATCTCATGAAGACATCTCCTCCTGCAGTTACCATCAGTCCCTTCTACTTATGATTTGTTTCCAGCATACCAGACCTTATGTTCAGCCAATCTAAATGAACTTTCTTGACAAAGAGATCATAAGAAAATATGCTAAATGCTTCCAAGTGAGCCCATCTAGCATTTTCCCTTTATTTTCTCACTTCATAATGTAACTCACAAACAAATAAAAATGATGGTGCCATACTTTTAGCTATTCCCAGTTCCCTCTTACTCCCTTTGCATCTGTTTCACTGTTTTATTCATTTCATCAGACCACATTTCTTTCTATTTTGGACCTAACACACCAGTTACAGTTTCTCCAGCTCCTTCTGCTTTCTCTAGTCCTTTCCACCTCCCTCTTCGGTCAGGAGCACAGTCTAGCAGCTGAGGCAAAAGCCAAAAACCTCTTATACTGCTGGGCCAGGGTGACCTCAAGCCAATGGCTTAACCTCTGGCTTCCTCTGCCCTGTAAAATTAGAGTGAAAAAAATAGCTAGCTAATAGCATGTCATTAGCACTTCATTGCTTTCTGACAGACTCATTTGCTGGCCTGTTTAGCTCTAAACATTCATTCTGCCTTGAGACACAGAGCTGGAAACCATTGACTAGTGCAGGAAAATCTCCAGCATCTCCAGTGCTTTATTTTTATTAGCAGCTACACTCGCCCCAGGACACCAGTTTCCCCTTTCCCCAGAAGTCTTTCAGGGCATCCTTTTCCCTACAGGAACTCAGTTATATTGCCTTCAGATACAAGAATACTTACTATCAGCTCAGCACACACTCTTCCCTACAGCACATAAACTTCTCTAGGAGCCTGCCTTATGCCTGCAGGATCCTCTTTTCCATAACATCTGTTTTTGCTATGACAAAACCATTCATTTCTCCCCACAGAATTGCTTAGGAGCTACAAAAAACCAAAGCCCTGACCTAGGCAAGCCCCCAACAGCAATTCTTACACCCAGCTGACCTCACAGTGCCTTTTATTTTGGCAATTACTCCCAGTAGCACCTGATCTTTGGCTGATTCCAGTTCAGCTGGGAGGCTGGAGGAAAGCCCAGCTCTCTTAAAAGTGTTGTCCACCCTGTGACTCTGTTTTGCACAGATTTATAGTCCTTGCTGGCGACTTTCTGTGCATCTCCCTTCTCCAAAGTAGGACTCTATAAGGATGTTGAGTAGCTCATCAACCAGTGATCATCAAAAGAGACCTCCTTCTCCACCCTCAGTAACTCCTGTATTTTTCAATGAGGGTTCTTTAAACTGGGAGAGCAGATGGTGAAGGCTCTGGGAAGGGGGGCTGTGCTTGTGGTGTGACTGCCAGAGGAGGGAAATGACTGCCTGAAGCAATGCCTATCCCTCTTGGGAAGAGGTCCTGGAATAGCACACAAAAAATGGACAAGGCAAAAAGCAGAGAAGTCCGTGGTGGGCTGGAAAGCATGAATTGGGGCTGTTGGATTTGGGGTAGAGGGCAGAGAGATGGGTTGGGGAAGGCATGGCTGAAACAAGTCCCCAAGAGCAGACAGAGAGGTACCTGGAGGATACCCCTTGCCGAAGCTGTGAGTGAACCAGTTACACAGGAAGGAAGGGAGTCCTCACCTGCCATGCTAGCATTCAGATCCAACCAGTTTATCTTTTGGTTTATCTTCCTTTATATATTTTCTTTCTAACAGAATCCAGTGTGAAAGACATAGCAGTGCTGAAATCCACTCTGGGTAGGCTACCTTTTCCTTTCCTTTTGAGTTCATGACTTTGTGGGAAGGATTTTCACAGGGGACAGAAAGCTTGTTGGCTTCCTGGAGCTGTAAAACTTGGGAAGGGAAGAAGAGAGTAGGAGCAAGGGAACACCAGTGCTGCTGCTTGGCCAGATGCAAACTACATGACTCAGCTGTATGGTGGATGGCTCTGAGCATCCTGACAATGCCGCCCCTGTAGGCCTCCACTAGGCAGAGATATCAGCTACCAGGGGCAGTGCAGCCACCTTAGTCTTGTCCTGGTCCGGATGAGAACTGTTAAGTAGCTTGGTAAGCTGGTACAAGTGCTAATTTCAGGCCCCATGCAATGTTGCTGAACGTGTGTGTGGGTGGGGGCGGTGGGCATTTCCTGCATGGCTCTGCATTGGATGTGCTGTCAGTCATTTAAGAGTCTGTTGTCTTAGTAATGTTTGAAGATGCTTTAAGTAATTTTGGCCAGTGTTGTAAGTGCTGTGGCTGGCAGCTTGCATTAGATATGCTGTTAGAAACTCACCTTTAAGCTGATATTTACTCAAAAATTCTAGTGTGAAAGTCTTCTGAAACCTGGAAATCAAACGAGAGAGATGTAAAGTCAGGAAGAATATGAGGCTGAGAGAAGAAAAAGGTGAAAAAGAAAATAAAGCCAATGAAAGAAAACTGTGCTGTGCTGATATTTAAAGCCTGAGGTAGTATTAGCTTAAGCAAGGACAGCCTTACCCTAAAATGGGGTTCACACTGATGTCCCTAGCAATCTCACATCTTAATTTCCCTTACAACCATCCCTAAGCCCCCCTTTGCCTCCATTTAGATCACCCGAATGTTTGAATCCCTCTATCTTTCCCTTTGATTCAGGTTGCTACAGGTACAGCTACGTCCAGGAGGATGACATCCTAAGGCTGGAGGGCCCTGACTACCTGGCCTCCAGTTGTCTTTGGCACCTTCGTGGCCCCAAGGGCTACATGATCAAGCTACACCTGGAGTGGACTCTCCCTGATTGCAGGGACCGCCTGGCGATGTACGATGCAGCTGGGCCCCTGGAGAAACACCTCATCACCTCGTAGGTAGCTCCTGAGCTGGGGGAACACGGTGGGGAAGCCAGGCAGGATGGCGTGACACACCACAGCAGAGGAAGGTGTTAGACTACATCAGAGGAAATTCTCTTTGATGCAGAACCTGCCTCTTGCTGATCAGCTGAAGTCACTGATGTGGGATATGTATTGCACAGGCAGCTGTGCAGCACGAGCTGTCTCGCTGTTGGCCCTTTGGTTCAGTTGTGCCTCACAGCAAGCATAGGCTGTGTATGGATAACACAGACCTCCATTGTCTCTCTCATTCTTCTCTTTCATTTGTTTATTGCTTGCTGCACTCCCATCTTTTTATCTCTTTCCCTTGAGGATCTATGGCTGCAGCCGGCAGGAGCCCATTGTGGAAATCCTTTCGTCTGGCCCTGTCATGTCCATTGTGTGGAAAAAAGCCATGTACAGCTACTTTGACCCCTTCATCCTCTCAGCACAGGCGGTGCCCCTCAAAGGTGAGGAAGGCTGGAGGAGGGCGGCTATAGATATAGAAGACAGGTCATCTCCAACAACATCACAGCTCCTAGAGGTCCATCATCCCTATAAGGGGCAGAATTCACTCTGAATTGCAAGGGTAGAGGTGGTCAGTAAAAGGCAAGTTAGGTGTTGCTCCCTCACTTGTACTCACACACTAGCATGTGGCTCGAGCCTTTAGAGCTCAGGCTCTGGCAGGCAGAGCCTGAGAGATCACGATACTTTAAAAGAAGGGTCTCATACATGGACAGACCAGATGTGGCCTGGACATCACATCCACATGCACTCATAGATAAATGTCAATTCTACATAAGACTCTTAGACAGCAATAGACATTATTATTACCCTTCTCTGGACAAGAGGAGGATGCTAAAAGTCTTGCTGGGTAGAAATGGCCACTTGAAGGGAGATGGCAGAACACCCCAATCACCTTTAGCATCAGTCCCTTTTATCTTCTTCTCTAATGGGTTGGATACACAGCATCTCCACACTGAGACTGAGCTGACAGATAGCAGGGCCTTGAATGTCTGTATTTACAGCTTGTGAAGTGAATATAACTCTGCGGGAGGACCTGGAGCTGCAGGGGAAGATCGGCACCCCACATTACCCCAGTTACTACTCGCCCAACACGCAGTGCACCTGGCACATGATGGTAAGAGCCAGCTCCCAGAAGGGCATCCAACCCATCCCTGAAACCCGGGCAGCACTCCACGTGTTATGGGGAGTACAGCCATTTCTCTGAGTCAGACCATCATGAGAAGCAAGCAGTAGGTGACAGCCTGCCTAGCCTCCACATAAGGTGTGTTTCTGAAGGGTAAGGAGTCTAATATTGCATACCAGCACAGAGATGCCATAGCTGAGGAGGAATCTGAAGTCTGGTCTCCAGAGGAGTTCTTCAAAGCAGAACCAGAGTGCTAGGAATTGCCAGGTTTAACACCAGCAGCAGAGCCACCATGGGCTATGGCATGGCCCCGGTTTAGAGAGTGCTTCCTTCTGACCAGCGATGTGGCCAGACACATCTGGTCTTCACATCTGCGCTGCTCATTTCTGATTTATGGAGTGTGCTGCAACACTTATAGGAGCCATTTCTCCTCTGCTCTGGACACTCTTGTCTGCAGGTCCCTTCCCTCGACTATGGAGTCACCCTCTGGTTCGATGCCTATGCACTCAGCAGACAGAAGCATGACCTGCCCTGTACCCAAGGCCAGTGGATAATTCAGAACAGAAGGTGTGTGTTGGGGTCCTGGTTTCTGTCTCTCACTTCCCACTTGGGATTAAACTCGTATTAAACCTCTGCAGGTTCCCTGCTCGCTTCAGCCACCATACCTGACAAAGGCAAGCCTACACTCAGTGGCCACTGCTTCTGCTGGTGCCTCTTGCTTTTCTATTTTTTCAGCTTGCCTTGTTCACTGTCTCCCCAGTGAACACATTTCTTATGGATTTTCTTCGAGCTACCAGCCTGCTTTCTCTGTCTTGCTGTTTGCATCAGGCTTCTTAGTTTTCTCCTGTGTGTGTAACCTTGGTGTCCTCCCACATCTCCTGTGTTTGCAAATCTGCCTGTCACCGCCTCTGCAATATTATCTGTGTGTGCCATTGCCTTACATCCACCTCCGTACAGATCTTCCCCTTAGCTCCATATCCTCCTTTTTTGACTGCAGCCACTTCCCCCTGCAGGACTTCTCAAAATTAGCATCTATATTTAGCTGGGGCTCACCACTGCCCAGGTGCAAAGGGTGGAGAGCTGTTGTGCTCTCATCTTCCCAAAGCAGGCTCTGAGATAAATGGACCCACAGCTTTTGGGTTTCCTCCCACTTATTGCAAAATTGCCATTTTCCCTCCAAAACCTCCCCCAACCCATGTCATTAGTGTCTTCTCCACTGTTCCTGTGGATGTAACTTTTCCTTTGATGAGTATGATCAAGAAGCTGTGTTCCCCTGGCTTAGGATTTCTACTTTTTCTCTCCCCACCTTCAACTCTTAAACTGTCAGTGCTTGCCAGAAAGCGGGAAGTGTCCAGGGATAGTGGGGTCACTCTGGACTCTCTATCTCATGCATATTTAAGGCATTTTCCCTTCCTGGTTTTCCCCCAACACCCAATCTGCATGGCCCTCTTCCCACCAAGCCCCCTTGCCCCACTCTGTTGTCTTCTCCTCCCTCCCTGTCCAAGCCATCCTGTCTGTGTTTGCTCCTCAGGTTGTGTGGGCTGCGGACCCTACAAGCCTACGCTGAGAGGATCCCAGTCTTATCTTCTGCTGACATCACCATCGCCTTTACCTCGCAGATCTCCTTAACTGGCCCTGGTGTACAGGCAACTTACAGCCTGTACAACCAATCTGATCGTGAGTTCAGGTTTCTCCCTGTTCCTTAGTGGGGTGGTGGGTACTAGCAGCCCCTGTGCACTTGGCTTGTGCACAGGGGAAAACACAAGGCACATTCCGTGCGCCCTACACGCCATCCACCCTTCAGGAACATGCTCACAGGTCAGTGACACACGCATCACTGATCTCCCCAAAAGGAGAGGCATTTACGTGTAAAGCTGCTTCTGCACATGTGGCCCTGCCTCATGTTGCCAGAGCACCCATGTGACAAAACCCAAGGTCAGAGAGTTGTCCAAAATCTTACCCTTGCGCCAACATCACAGGCTGGCCTTGGGAATTCATTGAGAAATCATCTCTGCTTGAAGCAACGTTTGTTTTGATTATGAGAACTCTTAGAGAGAGTTTTTCCTGCTCACCTTGGAATCCATGCAAACAAGAGACAAATAAAACTGCACACAAATACACGTACACCCATATACAAGTGCTGTCCACAGTCCGTCTTTCACAGGTTTCAATATCTCTCTCCTAAAGGGTGCCAGTAATGCATACCAGTCCCCGAAGACAGGCAGCTGCCAACATGTGTCTAACACCAACCCTTTCAAGGTCCCAAACAAGTTTTAATAACAACTCCAAAGAGCCTATTTCAGCTTTCCCACAGCATTCAGGAGACATGAAAGAGTACTAAACCAGAGATATGGTTTACCAGGCAGGTGGTTATCCTGGCTATTGCCCATTGGTACAATGCAGAACAGGGAAAGAGCCAGGTGCATAGCCTGGCTCCATTTGCCCTTGTTAAGAGCAGATGACGAGGCAGATTTTGGGGAGCACAGTGAGTGCTGCCAGCACACTGCAGCAGAACTTGTGTGGTCAGGAAAGTGTGCAGCTCCATGCTTCACTTTCAAGCCATGGTGCTCTGCTGCACAAGGTTTCCAGTCCCTGGGCACTAACCACTCTCTGCTGGTTTCACAGCCTGTCCTGGGGAGTTCCTGTGTTTGGTGAATGGTTTGTGCGTCCCAGCCTGTGATGGGATCAAAGATTGCCCCAATGGGCTGGATGAGAGAAATTGTGGTGAGTGATTTCTTCTCCCCACTGGTCCTCAGTCTCAGCAAGACACAGCCCCTTGCTCCTCCAAAAGTAGGGAGAGTTGGGAAAGATTTGGTCAGCCTAGGTACAGCCTCATACCTCCCCCCAGGAACTTAAACCTCTGCATCCTTGAAAGTCTCATCCCACTGCTGTCTGGCTTTAGCCTGCTCTGGATGGAGCAGCAATTCTTCTGGCTTCTGTGCGCAGCACAGTCTTCCTGGGAGAAGCCCCTAGTACCCATGCACCAAGAGCTCCAGGCAGCCTGAAAGAAGCCCCCTACCCAGGCTGTCCCCCACCTTGTCCTGCATTCCTCCCACCCAGGGTCTACTATCAATCTCAGCCCTAGCCTACAGCCCACTCTGCTGTCACACACTCAGCATCCCCCTCCCAGTTCACACCTACCCAAGCCCACCTGCTGCCCTTCTCTCTCTTCTTTCCCCCCAGGCCATTTGTGACATTTGATCTGTACAGATCCTCAGTCACATATTGTGCCCCAGTTTGGTAGCATCAAAGTCCTTGATCAGCCCCAGTCAGTTCTTCATGCCAACAGCAGTTAGTGCTGACACGAACACCATCCTTAGCATCCCAGCACTCCTGCAGAGCCCCATTTTTATAGGAATTGTGATTCAGGTTTAGACATGACACCTAATTCATCTATTCTCCCATCTCCAGTGTAAGGGGGCAGCTCATCATGTTGTTGCCCCAACATCACTAAAATTGCATCACTAACTTTTCATTAGTTGTCCCCTATGGTTGTTTTTTCAGACAAAGATCCCTGAGCTACTGGAGGCAGTGGCCAACTCTGAAAGATTCAGAGGAAGGTGTAGGAAAAGTCTAAACAAAAAGGAAGGAGAAATCTTTCTCAAGGAAGTTTTAAGACAGTGCTAGAAATGTGAGAGCTCTCACAGGGTCACCAAGGTTGGGTTTTGTATTGTCTGTAGTTTTGCTGACAGTGTTCTCTGTCCCATCATCCATCTGTCTGACATCAGGGTTTGTGTGCTTCCTTCATCTAGACATGTATACATTTGCATCCTTATGAATATCTAATCCTTTCTTGAAGCCTGGTAGCTTCTTGGCCCCAGCGATATTGTGTCATTCAGTTTCACAGGTTGACACAGACCAAGACTAACAAAAAAAACTTTCTTGGTGTTTTCAAACAACCCTTCATATTTGAAAAGCAAAAGAGAAATGTCGTGATTTCCTTCCTTTCTTATACTGTTGCTTTTCTGGTTATTCACTCCATGTCTGTATGGAACGTTAGTTCCTGTCTTTGAAATCAATGTTCAAGTTGCCTCAGACCTTCATGTGCCTTTAGTCATCTGGAGTCCTCATGCTAATTAATGAAGAAATTACAGGCATTGCAGTAAGAAAATGCCCAGGAGGTACTGACCCATCATGTTCTGTGTTGCACATAAATATGCACAAACACAGGACAAGTTCCTGCTATGGAAATGTGTGATCAGAAGTCAAACTGTGATGGACAGGCCTATCTCCATCCTGAGTGGCCATCAGAGCTCATGGACTCCATTGTTGTTCAGGACTCACCTGCAAGGGGAACCACTGGTCTGTATGAGATGGTGATCCATGAGCTGAGGGTGATAGCAAGGCAGGAGGAACAGTGACCTCACTAGACAGGATGCAGTCCTACAGAACCCTAACAAGGCAAGCAGACCAGGTCTGGTGATGGTAACTTGAGAAGTCCAGTGACCTCAAAGCATGTATATAGTGCTGAGGCAGGTCTGAGGCCAAGAAAGAAAAGTTAAGTCAGCAACAACAGCGTTAAGACAGGGTGCAGACATACCTACAATGTAGGTCAGGCAAAAACTACACAGCTGCACTATACTAGAGCTGGTCTCAAGCACAACTTATGAGGTGTGGGAAGTTTGTAGAGACTATTGGTGCACCGAGGACCCTGACCTCACACCTTGTCTTGCATGCCCAATTTGTGTGTCTTTCCCTTCCATGCAGTGTGTCCTGCAAAGTTCCAGTGCCATGAAGACAGCACTTGCATCGAGTTCAGCAGGGTCTGCAACCAGCAGCTGGACTGTGTCAATGGGAGCGATGAGGAGCAGTGCAGCGAAGGTAGGGAGGGGCAGTGCTGGCATGAAAAATGCCTTCCCCTACATTTGAGCCAAGGCTGTTGGAAGCATAATTCCTTCATGTGACATAAGGACACCAGCTGGGAATTAACTTGCCTGACCTGCTCACAATGTTTGTGAGCTGTTTGTTTGTTCAGGAAATTCCCTGTCATCATTTATGGAGTTCCCCCAAGCTCTCTGCTGGCTTTTCTCCCCCACTTAAAGGACTTCAGGCTATGTCTACAAGATGCCCTCCTTCAGCCTTGATTCCCCTTCCTTTTTGCAGGGGTCCCCTGTGGTCCTTTCACCTATCGCTGTGAAGACGGGACCTGTCTGAAGAAACCCAACCCCCTGTGTGACAGCATTGCAGACTGCAAGGACCTGTCTGATGAGAAGCGCTGTGGTGAGGAAATGATCCGCTGCATGTCACTCAGGCAGGTTCAGGATGACATGCAGCTGCAGGTGGTCCCATTTTTCCCCACCACCCCAGAAGAAGCACCCACCCTCCCTTGTTCCACCACCTTCTCCCCACCCCAGAACCACCATATCAGTGCTCCTGCTCCATCCTGAGGTGGCAGGGTCAGCAGCAACGAGCCAACTCTGTGCTGAACTCATCTCCCTCAGGCAGAGGCATCAGGCCAGGTAGACATGTCTCACAATCCAGGTTCAACCCACAGGCTTCCTGTTGGAGCCCTATGTTGGCTTATATGAAGTAATACCATCATACAAGGCTCCAGCCAGAAAACTCACCCATATCTGCATGGCCGCTGACAGGGAGAGAATTCATGTTTTGATTTCTCTACTTGTTGTTTTCTGGAGCCTCGGTAGGCAGTGAAAGGGAATGACTGGGAGGGTTTCCTGACAGCACAGTCAGTGCGCTGCCCCAAAGGCATGCCCAGGCTGCAGCTGGAGGTGGGGAGCACTGTGCAGGCGTCAGCAGGGACACACACTGGGAGGGAGTGCTCACTACACCTGTCTCGGGCAGTACATAAAGCTGAATAGGTAAGGCAGGGGATTAGAGGTCAAACTCTTCAGTCAACTAAGTAGGAAACAAAGGGAAGGCACAGTATATCATGTTCCCTTCCTTCCTTGAAGTATCTGCTGTGTCTCCTCCTCAGACTGTGGAATGCAAGCCCCTCTCAGCAGGATTGTGGGCAGTCTGAATTCTGTGGAAGGGGAATGGCCATGGCAGGCCAGCCTACAAGTTCGGGGCCGCCACATTTGTGGGGGAACACTCATTGCTGATCGCTGGGTGGTCTCAGCTGCGCACTGCTTCCAGGATGAGAGGTAAACGGAGATGGGAGGGTTCTGGATAGAAAGATTTGCATTGCTTGCCATGTCATGCGTAATTGGAGGCTCTTCTGACTGGTGAAATGTCGTGGGGCAGCTGCACCCTTCATCTGGCACCCCTGCCATGCTTCTCCATGGCTTGGAACAGGAGAAAGGGGTATGGATACATGCATTAGTATTTAGGTGTGCATGCAGGAAAAAAGAAGCAATGTTGGGATTCACAGAACAGCTTTGAGGGGGCAATTTTAGCAGAAAATGCTTCACAGCTCCACCTTTCCTTTGGCTCTGGCACGTATCCATGCTATTATGGCTCCAGCCATGGAGATGTCAACCAGTGCTAGATGGGGTGAGATAGCATTACCAGCAGAGCATGCCGTGTTGGTCCCATGCTTCTCTGCTGCATCCTACAGGCTGGCTTCCCCCTCCATATGGACCGTTTACTTGGGCAAATATTTTCAAAATGCCACCAGCCACACAGAGGTGTCCTTCAAGGTGATCCGCCTCTTCCTCCACCCTTATTATGAGGAGGACAGCCATGATTACGACGTGGCCCTGCTCCAGCTGGACCATCCTGTGATCATCTCACCTTTAATCCAGCCTATCTGCTTGCCTGCTCCTTCTCACTTCTTTGAGCCTGGCCTTCACTGCTGGATCACTGGCTGGGGGGCCCTCAAGGAAGGCGGTAGGTTGAAGGTCTTTGTTGGTGGATTACTGTAGCAGTGCCAAGGCAGAAACATAGGTTCAGATGTGTAGTAGGCAGAACAGGCATCTGTTCATCCCAAACGCCCTTTACTCCTTTTAATTTTGGGTAACAAATCAAAATTACCTGTTGAGTGCCCTGAAACCTCATTTAGAGAGGCAGGTTTGAGAGTCTGGTAATCTATATGGGGAAAGCATGTGTTTCTTCATTCAAAGACTAGAATAGTCCTTCAGGTCAGCTTAGTGCCTTCACCCACTCACACACTTGCTCCCGCTGCTTCCTGAACGGAAACACTCAGGAGACTATACAGAGCTGGACACTCCTGGTTTGCATACTTAGACAGAAAAGCTTAACATCCATTTCAATGAGAAACAAACTTAGGACTCCTGAGAACCTAGAGGTTTCCCCAAATCAGAATCCCCCTTGTCCCAAAAGCTGAAGTACCTACAACATATTTCTGTAAGGAAAGGCTTGAAAGGGAATTTTGCTCCTTCCATGAAGGTGAAGTGCTCTACTGAAGGTCAGAGATTGTGATGCCAGTGGAGAGCAGAACAGAAATTACAATGGCAAGTTTCAGCATGCAGTGAGATAGGCATAGGCTGGGGGATCGTGGTAAACAGTGGGAAGTTCCACCATAACTCACCTGCACTGCTTTTGGTGCTCCACCTTTCAGGGCACATCAGCAATATTCTACAGAAGGTGGACGTGCAGCTCATCCAGCAGAACATCTGCAGTGAGGCCTATCACTACATGATTACTCCCAGGATGTTGTGTGCTGGGTACTACAAGGGCAAGAAAGATGCCTGCCAGGTGACAGAGGAGTTGTGGGATCAGGGTTGACTGCCAGAGGTGGGGTGTGTCCCTAGTCTCACGGATGCAATCCACGGCCTATAATGAGGGTTAAAAGACTATAGAATGTCCCTTCCCCAACACTTCTTCTGATCTAAGTGGCCAACAATGGCTCTCAGGGCTACTTCTTCCCTTAAGCAGTATCCAAATAGAGTTAAACATACCCTTTTCTCATTTCAGCCCACTCTCCACTCTTAACCTCCCACTTTCAAGTAAGGTGTCTACATTAGTCTCTTACAGCCTCTTTAGCACCTGTCACACACAGTAACCTGTCTGTTCCTTCGTTACTATCAATCTCCAGGAATTCTCTCCCATCCCTCCCAGTATCCAGTTAAATTCCACCAGCTTTCTTGCTTGCCACATATTTGGAAATGCCATATGGAGCAGAAGGAAACAGTAGAGCAATCAGCTTCTTGGGATGTGGCTAAGGGGGAGGAATTTGCATGATGAAGGAATGAATGTGTTAGGTGTTTGCAATGGGGACTGTTTTTGACATCTGCCTAAGGTACAAGGAATGTTGCAGATGTCCCAGGCATGAGCTGAGGCAATAAAGGGATCTGCACATGGAGGGACTCAAAGACAGTGTAATCACACAGCAGGAGAAGCTGGTGGATTGCCATCACCCCATTTTACTTTTCCTTTCTCTAGGGTGATTCTGGAGGTCCGCTGGCCTGCAAAGAACCCAGTGGCAGATGGTTTCTGGCTGGTTTGGTCAGCTGGGGAATGGGATGTGCACGTCCAAATAACTATGGAGTATACACCAGGATCACTCAAGTGCTGGGCTGGATAAAGCAAACCATGAGCTGAGAAAAGTGCATCTCTATCTTCTCCCCATCACACCTACACTCACATGGCACTCATTTCTGATCTTGCTCACTTGCCTCTCAGAGAGTGTGGGATGTAGTCAGACCCAGGATGCTTTTCTGAATAGGGCAAGAGAAGGCTGCTGTAGGGATTGTAGATAAAAGCAGGCAGACCCTCTTCCCTATCAGTGCTTCACAGGGAGCATCCCAAGGGGTTTTTAGGCTATCCATCCGAAAGAGGGGGGAAGGGAAGAGGGGGGAGGAGGAGTTGGGGGCAATGACATGACACACAGCAATAGTCCCAAGTTGATGGTTTCTGAGAAGAGGAATAAGAGGGTTCATGAACTTTCCACAAACCATGTGATTCAGCCACAGTCTTATGCTGGAACATTTGCTGAAAGAAAATGTGACTGATGTAGTTAGAGATTCCAGTAACTGTGAAATCAATCTGCCTCCCTCTTCCTTCCTGCTGCTTATCCTTCATCCCCCTTCCCCTCCCATCACTCCTCCTCTTCCATCTCCCTAATTGCTTCTTTTCTTAGCTGGCGTGTGCTGTTCAGTGTGCTGTTCAGCTCAGCCAGGCAACTCTTCACGTCTCACTGACTCCCAGGCACGAGTCCAGCATTGCACCCCCAAGCACGTGTCCTGCCTTCCTGCTGGAGCAGCACCCAGCCTCCACTGCTGTACTTCCCTCACTAAAAACACTGGAGCAGCCTCCCATTCCCTTCCCTCAGCCCTTCTAAATACCTTTTACATAAGGATGTCTCAACTGCTTCCATCTCCTATCTCAGGTAATGCAGGAAGTGAAGAAGGCTTCAGGGCACAGTGCTTGAACTGCAACTGCTATGGGTTCGGGTTTTTTACTAAAGATACACGTATGTGTGCGTGTGTATATGGATATATATACAATGGACTGCTCTCTGGAATTAGAAATAAAATTAATCCGAGGATTTTTTTGGCTCTAGTTTGCCTCACTTTGTTAAAACCTATCTTGGGGTTTGTATGTTTTTGACCAAGGTCCAGTCCTGGCACTGGCAACTGGCAAAAGTTTCCACACCCCTGCCCACCCCAGGTGTCCTTAGCACAGTGAGGCCAATCCTTTAGCTAGACAGGTGGTCCTCACTTATTGTTATGATTTAGGGGTGCAGGTACCAATAAGCAAACCCGCTCTGTAGCCCAACTGCCTGCAGTGGGGATGAAGCACAGATGCAGCGAGAAGTCCCTCCAGCCCCCAGAAAACAGGCGCAGCACCAGCCACCAGCTTCTGGTGGCTCCAGATGATAAATCCAAACTCCTTTTCTCCAACTCCCACCCCCCTTCTATCAGCAACGAATTCTTGCCACTTGAAATGAGAGGCAGCAAGGAGGAACAGACTGTGAATTTTATTCAGGAGTCTTCAGACACAGCAGTGAAGCAAACACCCCGGTCCCCAAAACAGCGATCTCCTGTGCTGGCTGACACAACATCAGGTACCTGGGCAGCACACCTGTCTCCTCCTCACCCTGCTGACACAGGGCTGCTCTGGGGGACAGGGAGGGAGGCATCAAGGAGCAATGCAGGTAGCCCAGAAAAGGACTGCGGCTCTGCATTTGCCCTCTGGCCATAAGCCCAGACCAACTGCCTGCAACAGCAAAAGGGCAAGGACTGGTCCTTCTGCAGTTGCCACCACCTCGGGTTCCCATTTGCATCCAGGGTGTTCAGGAAGGGACCGCAGGCTGCAGTGGCTGATTGCAGATGTCCCCACCAGGGGCCACTGTGACATTAAGGAAAACCAGACTGCCAGGCATAGGAGGGGGCCGTGGGCTCCAGCTCCTACAGCAGCCCAGAGGCTCCATGGAGCATCTGCCCTCCTCCAGGGCTGGAGGCTCAGGCCTCTGAGGTGAGTTTGTAAAAAAAACATGACTACATGTGAAGAGTGAAGGGGGCTGGAGGGCATCACTGTGGGGCAAGGGGCTGCCATACACTGCAGTACAAAAATAAAGATACAAACAAGAAATGAAAAGGCTGGAGTGTTGAGATCACATCCTCAGATCTCTGGCTTGTAACAGCTATAGAAGGAGAGAGAAAGAGAAATAAAATCAACAGTAGGGAAAAGAGCAACTGAGCATAGAGGGGAAAGTGAGAAACAGAAAAAGGGAAATGACAGAGGAAATGAGAACAGAAGAAAAAGAAAAGAAGTGTGGAGTGACGGTGGAAAAACAGAGCAAAAGGAAGCAAAAGTCCATGTGATTAACATACACTGACTTTTAAAATAATAACACACAGGTCCCACAACCATGGACAAGGAGGCTCTCAAAGAGAGGGAGAGAGAAATGTCAGACAGCTAATGAGTGCCCAGCACCAGGACAGATGGAGAGTGGCACTGAGCACCTTCAGTTTAACTAGAGCCCCACAGATTTCCAGTATGGAGAGGAAACCCCCTTCTAAAGGTTTCCATACCCTGTCCCACTCATGTCGGCCAGACAGCCTTCCTAAGCAGGAGGCAAAGCATAGAGGCTCATTCTGTTTGCAGCTGTGAGAACATCTGGAGTGGGGATTGGTCATTTCTGCTCTGCCTTCACCACCCTTTCCCACTGCGCTCAAACCCTGGCAGGGCCAGTGGGGGAAAAGCCCAGGGAAGTGGGAGCAGGGAGGGAAAAATAACAAGCTGCCTTCTGCAAACTGCTGGCAGGCAAAAGAGCTGCGAACGGCAGCCTGGAGGAGCGATCTGGCATGCGTGTCACGCAGACACGTGGCAAAATTCCCCCCCTTCCCCGAACCACCCCTGCCTGCTTTGCATTCATTTCCACCCCTTTCCCAGCTGCACTCTCCTTTCTGCTGCCAGAGCCTCTGGTCCAGAGCCATAGGATCTGCTTGGCAAGTAAAAACATACATAGGATGAGAATAGGTAGAGCCACCTTAGGGATGAGTCAACCTCCCCTCCCTCCTTCCCCTCCCCAAGTTCTACAAATCAGGGCCATACCCACAAGAGGGAAGTGAGTCACTCATGCAGAGCTCAGGCTGGCAGGAGCTGGGAGTGCAGACAGGTAACATACCTGCAGAGGAGGAAAAGTGAGGAGCAGAGAGAGACAGGACCCTGGGCAGAGACCACTCTGAGCCCTGGGAGACAAAGAGAGCAGAGGGAAGGATGCTGGAGGCTGGAGGCTGGCGAGTGGGGCAATGTAGGAGGTAGATGACAGTGCTGGGATGGACACGGAGGGGAGCAGAAGGGAGGGTCCGCAGGAAGAGAGTTTAGCGCAATCCCGAATAGATGGACAGTCTGCAAATAAAAATAAAACCATAGATAAACCAAACAGTTTAAAATACAAAGCAGCAGCCATGGTAACAGGTCTCCCCTCTCAGCTTTATCTCCAGAGAGACTTCAACTCCTGGAGAGGACAGTCCCCACACCCCACACCTGCTCTAGTCCTTCCCTGCTGCTAGCTGTGAGCTCTCACCAGAAAGGTGGACGGGTCTATGCCTGGGGGGGATACTTTTATCATTTTCCTCAAGGATTTGCTGCACCTTTCTCCTCTGCTTCTGCTTCTGCCTCTGCCTCTGCCTCCTCCTCCACCTCCTGCTCTTCCTCCTCCAGGTCCTCCTCTGTGCTCTGTGGCCCAGCATGCAGGACAAAAGGAAGAAAGAGTGGAGATACTTGCAAGATGACCCAATGCAGTTCTTTCTGACACACAGGGAATAAAGCAATTGTCATGACACTGGAATAAAAAGGGACATTTCCCCATGGCCAAGACAATTCTGGGTCAGGGAGCAGAGAGACTTTTTTTCCTCTGGAACATCACATCAGGGGTATCTAACCCACTTACAAGTGCTGTGACCCCACTGCCAAACAACTCTCATCAGTTGCTAGTGTTCCTTCCTCTATCCTAGATGTCTGCAGGATGTCATGCACTGCCACACATTTCTGTCCTTCCCTCAAAAGGGGAGCAGGAGATATTGGCCCCTTAGGCAAAGACTCAGAAAAATGAAAGAGAATGCTGCAAAACCTTCAGGGAAACAATGCCCTAAAGGCAGTGACACACACAGCATGGGCATGAGAAGGCATGAGGGGGATGTTAGAGTAGCATGAGAAGTGCCAGGGTCACTTGCTAAAGCCATTTGCTACACACAGCCAGACACCACCTCTCCAACACACACACTCCTCCTTTTGGGCAACGGGTGTAATGCCATGGTGCTGAACACCAGGGCAGGTCCCTGTATTTCACCACTGAGGTGTCCCATGGTCACAGGCGAGAGAGGAAAGAGAGAGGGAGCAAACAAGAGTGAAGGATCTCATAGGCAAGGGGAGCAGGGCCATAGCAAAGTTGATCTCACCTTGGCTTTGTGGCTGGGCTCAGAGCTTAGGCCACTGGGGGAGTTGTACAACTCTTTGGAGACCACACACAAGAACTCTGTCTGATCCTCATTCCCATAATTATAGGATGAGCCAATGTTCACAAGCTAAAAAAGATGAGAGCAAGAATCACAAGTGCATGTTCCTGCAAACATCTCGGGAGCAAGGCAGAAAGTCCACCATGCAGCATGGAGTCCAGTCCATACCCACAGTGGAAAGTCCTTATAACTAAGCTGAGGAGACAGCACAGAGAACCAGAAGTTAGCCAGGATGCAAAACAGTTTGGCCTCACATAGTATCCTCTAAACCTCTACAGAAAGGGCAAAAGAGAGCCAGTGTGATGGCTCAGTCAGTGACTTACCCAATATTCTCAAAGATGTAAGGAGTCTTATGTGGGGACTGTATGACATCCATGATCTTTTCAAAGGCAACTCCTTCCCACCCTGCTCCACCTTATCCATACCTGTTCAAAGCGCCATCCATCTGACATAGTGGAAACCATCTGAGTGAGTTCCTCTTCCTGGCACTGTAGCACACGGTAGACATGCTTAGGAGGCACCTGACAGCAAAATTGCAGAGCATGTTGACAATGGTCAGATGCAAAAGGCTGTTGCCCTCCTGCAGAATGAAGTGGTAGTACCCCTCCTGGACAGACCTGTCCTCTCCCCGAGTCCCAGGTGAAAGGAAAGTGGAAACCACAACCCAGCTTTCTACAGTGCTGTCATGAGGAGCAAGAACAACTCTTCTGGAAAGGAGGGATTGAGCAGAGTGCTTCTTGCATTGTCCTCAGAAGATATGGACTCTTTTGATGGAAAGTTTGCACTTGTCATTACGAAATCAGTTTTGCAAATGCTAGAAATGCTGATGGGGGTTTGCAACACTAAGTGACTGTATTGCTGGAGGCTTACAACCTGAGGCAGACATGATGAAAAGTGAGATAGCAGTCAGTGCTCCTTCAAAGACAGATTTTCAAAGGTCAAGACAAGGTGTGATTTTGCCACAGGGTTGGTTCCTGGTGACTCACTGTCTGCATTTAACTCTTTCACAGACTTCTCTTCACCTGTTCCCTTCAGGTTTCTCTACAGGTATCCCCATGCTCTTCACTGTGGTTACACTCCCAAGACTCCCCACACCAGAGCCCTCCTCTCCATGACACCTTTGCTCTCCTCACATTCTTCTATATTCCACAGCAATCAGCTTCCTTTTCCAAACAGCAGAGGAGCTGATTTAGTTTCAGGGCCTACATCCAGCATTACTTCTGGGGATGCAAAACAAGCCTGTAACTTGTTTATTGTAATTAAATTGGTTGTAGCTTGTCCCATGCAAGATTTTGATGTGTAGGGACCAGCACATAATCTCTAATTAGTTGCTCCTTTCCATTCCTTGCTGCTTCTCCCAAGTCTGCTCTCCCTCTGGACTCATCTCTCCCTTTCTACATTCCCTGCTTTGCCCACCCCACTGTACCTTGCCATACCTGAGTGACTGTGTAGTCCTTCTCCTCCATTCGATCCTTGATTATTCGGATCAAAGGACCAATGTTATAGAACTCAGCTTCTTCTAAGATCCCTGAGAAAGAGACAAAAGGATCATAAAGACAGAAAGTTAACCATCCATTTCCATTTTTTTTGACTTGCAAAAGATCAATTCTGAGCGTCCCAAGGTCCATAGGGAGAAACTATGCAGTAGCCTCACTTTTTAAGAGGTTTCCACTGCTTGAAATTCTTACTGCAGAGAATTGAACCTTGGCTCTCTGCATCATGTTTCTAATGCTCACCCCAATTTCCTTATGCTGCCTGCTACTACAGAAACAGGCACTGTCAGTGAAGGCTTGTGCTGAGGACTGCTAAAATCTTTCCCAGATAACTAGACAAGGAGAACAAATGTAGGCTCCAGCCTCTCTCAATGACAAGTCATCAAAAGACCCTGGGAAAAGCTAGTTCACCTCCTGGGACACTTGGAGTTACAGTCTGTGACTTCAGATGATCTTTGGCTCTCTTCCCTGTGCTTCACCTCAAAGCAGGTAAACAAAGAAGTGTTTTGTTTTTTTTCTCTATAGTGTCTGCATCCATCACCTCTCCTAAGGCTCACCTGTTGGCTAACAGGCCTTCAGGAAAAGGGAGGTGGTTCCCAGAGGGCCAGGGAGGAAAAGGTGGCTAGGAGCCAACATTCATATGTCCCAGGACAGTACACAGATAATGCAGGTGGGGAGATTGATCCTTCACTACCTGACACACTGAGACCTCTTTTGAGTTCCCCATTCAGCACTGAATTGTCTAATGGGTTAGTTTTATGCCAGCTTGTCTGCAGCAGGAACAAAAGGCAATGCGAAGCTATGAACTGGACTCCTGTTTATGTTTTAGATTTGATATTAAAACCTGTGGATGAACTCTGTCTGATGTCAGATTTACAAGAAATGTCAAGTAAGAAATATCTCAGAATTGTGCTTATTACAATCCTGTACCATTACTTAGATATATTTTTGGAATTACAACTGATAAAACAATTCTGAAGAAAACTTTCCTTGCTTTAGGTAAAAATACTAACAAACATGCAGAAATTGTGCTTGGCAAGGGCTAGACAGCAGAGCCTGTCTTTGGAATTGGCTCCTTATTAGAAACTGGCATCAAAAAATAACAAGGCATTGGGGACTGCTGGCTGGTAACACTGTGATGTTACCGAGTTATCCTATTGGACCCACTGTCAACCTCAAATGAGGGATTGCTTTGTCTGGCTTGCTTAAATGGAACTGCTGCAGTCCACAACTCATCAGAGCACAAGCAGCATAATTGCATATCACTGATTAATGACGGTCTTTATTACAGTTAGTAGAAGAGATGAGATTGGTTTTGTTTGGTCTTCTGGGTTTTCATTCCTAATTAGCAAACTTAATTATTAACAGAAAACTCAGTCACAGAACCTGGTTAAAAGTGGATCTGGAACACATGAAAAATGGTGTATTGAGACTGAGATATTGCCTACTTATGGTGACATCTCTGCTGGACAAACAGTCATGAAGTCACAACACTTGCAGGATGCTTTCCTCACCCACTCCAGTCTAGTAAAGGGAACATAAGTATGCTTCCCAAGAGCTGCAGGAACAGCTCTGAAATTCCCCCACATGAATCTCCAAAAGGAGAACAAGAGACAACACAGTTGACAAGTCCTGTCGTGTCCTGGCTACAGCAACAATGTTAAGCATGAGGTTTCTGAGCTCTAAGACTCACCCTCTTCAGCCATATCTTTATCCAGGACCAGCTTCCCATGACGGAGGAAATTCAGGATGGGTCCAAAGTAAGTGGGGTCTCGGTCTATTAGGTATGCACCAGTCTCATCCTAGCAGCAGAGATAAACCACGAGGAGAAAACACCCAAGGGAAATTTGTAACCAACCATCGAATGCCCTAGACTATAAGAAAATACAAATCTAAGCAAAAATGTCTACTATTTCTAAGATTCCTTGGAAACCTGAGAATCCCTAGCCAAGTCAGCCCAGCTTGGATTTTAACTCTTGTATTGATCTGCTCAGCATGCCCACCTCAGCAGGGATCAACCCAGTTGAAAAAGCCCAAAAATAGGCATCAGTCTCCTTGTGCAACTGTGCATACAGGCCTGGTGTGAGAGAGCAGAGATCCCCTAACAGGGGATGAGGCTGAGTCAGGCAGACACATCTGGGAAGTAGTCCCAGGATGTGGGGTGACAGAGAGGCAGGAGAGCAGGAACAGAGGAGAGATGGCCTCTCTTTTCCCCAGCTCCGGAAGACAGGTGCCAGGCAACAACACAGCAAGGTGGGATCTAGCAAGAGGAAATCTTTCCTGGGAAAAAGAGCAGGCATTCCTCACTCAATTGCTCCTGCAGCTGTCTGGGTCTGGCTCCATCCCTGCATCCCTCCAGCCCTCCCCATGCTCGGTGGGGCACGGTGCGGGAGGCAACCCAGCTGCCTTACCCGGTCCGATTGCAGCTCCTCGCCCTGGCACAAGCGACAGAGGAAAGATTTCTGCTCCCGACAAAGAGTCTGCCTGGTGGTGAGGAAGACGGTGCCCCCCACATTAAGCCTCACCCACTTGGCCTGGGTGCCAGCGGGTGGCGGGATGTCCCAGGTGCAGCGTAGCCCCACGGCGCCCTGCATCTCCTCCCTGCCCTCCATCCTCATCCTCACCCCCACCTCCCCCACGGCGTGCAGGGACTGCCGCAGGTGCTGCCTATCGGAGAATGCTGGGATCTGTAGTTTATCTGCCTCTCCCTCCGCAGCAGCCGTGTTTCTTGGGGGACAGGATCTTCCCTGTGACCACCAAGGGAATCCTGAGCGGAGGAAGGATGGGCGGTGGTGGAGGATATCACTGCGGCTATTAGGGGTGGGCAAAACCACAACTCCACAACGCTGACACTTCCTGGCTTTTCCCCTGTTCCCGTTTTCACAAGCCAAAGGCAGGCCAACACTCCGGAGGTGGAGAGTGTTATGCAAAAATCGTCGGCATTTATTTCCATAGACATCCTCTCTGGCTCATTAAAAAGTTCTGGGAAATGTAGTTTCGCAGGGGGGTGAACAAAAGGGTGATGGGAACTGTAGTTTCCCCAGCTCGCTGTTCCTGCAATGAGGATGCTGTAACGAGGGGGGCTGCACTGCACTACCTGACCCCGGCTCTGCTGCTGGTACTCTGTCTGCTTCCAGTCCCTGGTCTTGTCTGCAAGCTTCCTCGCAGACGGGAAAAACAACCTGCTTCCTGGCAGTCAGTAGATTAAGCTCCTCAGAGCTGCGCTTCACAGCATTCCCTTCAGGAGATCCATTACCCCAGGCTCACAGCTCAGTGCTGCATCAGTTGCCATGCTTTCTTGCAGCAAAATATGCAGTGGCCTTCTTGCTAACATATGTAGGGACACTTCTGGGAACTGTATCCTGGATCTGCATGAAGCGCTGGCAGGGGTCAGGAATAATTTTTCTTCCAGCTCAAAAGAGTCACTGACTCAGAACACTTCCCCCATTGTGCTGCTCTACCAGCACAAACCATGACAGGTAGAGACCCTCCTGCATCCTTCTCCTCTGCTCCTGCCACCTCTGTGTCTGGGCAACAGAGAGCTCAGATTTTAACTTAGCTCTGTGTGGAGTTTTACCTCTGCCCCAGGCACATATCACCCACTGAAGCCTATGTGCCAATCCCACAGTATGGAATCTAGCCCTGCCTCTGTCACTCGCTCCTGCCAGGCCGAACTTGGCGCTCAGCAGCCTGTGCCCCATGGGACTCTGTTCAAACACATTCCTGGGCATGGACACAACCTAAACAAGCTCTCTCTCCGGCAGCTCTGCTTTTCCACTCCCATCTAAGCACAGTCATGCTTGCCAGCAGCTTGAGCACACTAAGAATGGAAAGGAAAGGCCAGTGTTTCACCTCTATGTGGCCCAAAACCTTCCTTCACCTAAGTAACTTCCTGGCTTTTCTTTGCCAGGCAATGCAGCACTGCAGAAATGCCATGGTGCCTCGCAGACACTTTATTGTTCTTGCATCTAGAACTTCGTGTCTTTTGGGGGGGGATTATTGAGGGAAGAGGCTGTGTAAAGAGAAACATTATGTTTTACTCTTACATTCCTTTTCTTCTTGCTCTTCCCTCCTCTTTTACTTGAAAATTACTTCCTTTTATTACTACAGGATATGAAAGCAGTGCCACCCTTCCCTAAATCATCCAGGGTTTCCTTCACAAAGACTGCACATGTACTTTGCTCCTTCTGTGAAGGAGTGCAAAGAGGAGAGAGAGTATAACACGGAAAAGGTTTGAAGATTGCTGACCTTTAGCTAATTAAAGCACAGGAACAATTCAGCTGCTCCAGGGGGTAAATTCAAATAATTTTTAACCAGCACTAGAGTGACGTATAGCAGAGAGAGGATGAAAAAATATTTTTGCCTACCTATATGGGGCAGACTCTGGCCAAAATTCGTGCTCAGACCTTGGGCCAGTCTCCACTGAGCAATAATGTGCATCAAAGATTCTCAGATTAATACTGACCTGAGCTGAAACATCACACGGTGCAACACAGCTCTGGGCTGTCAGACTGCTGCTCTCCTAATTCTGGCTCCAAGTCAAACCTTGGCAAATTGGAGACCTCTGCCCTGGTGTGTAAGGAATGCAGTCTGTACTGGCTGCAGCTCCAGCACAGAATTAGGGTGAGGTCTGTGCCTCTCCGATATGAATGCAGCAGTTGGGTAGCAGCCTACAGCCCCTTATCTCCCCCTCCAAGAAATCTGCCCTGCCCTAATTTTTTTCCCTCTTTTACCAACGGTTCACCCTCCCCTTTTCCTCCTCTCACAGCCCCTCACCCTCTTGCTCCTTTTTGGGTCCATCTTTTGCTCTCAACACCTTTTTCTCCAGCCTCTCCCATGACATTGCTGCTCATGAGTCCAGGATGGTCTGTATTCAGGGCACAATTTCGTCCATCAAAACCAGCCTCCACCTGTGGTTGACACCTCAAGTCTTGCTTACTCTAGGGCCATGGGTTGAGCAGTTAATTGGTAAAGAGGTATATTGTGAATAAGGAAAGATGTCAATGAACACCACTTCCAATACCAGAACCCTCTCTTCTGCAACATACAGCACAAAATTTATTGTAAACTCACCGGGGCAGGGATTTCCCCACAGTATGTGGAAGTTCTCTTTAGGGAGAAGCCAGTCTGTGGTGAGTTACCAACTGAAATGCTCCAATGAGTTGGTGGTGTGGGCTAAATACAGACCTGATTGCACATCATCACCAGACATAGTTCTGAGAAGCAACTAGCGTGCCCTTGTTAAGGTCCATTAAAATCAAGCAATAGAACGCAGGAAAGGTAAGTTTAAATAATCGGTGGTGTTCAGTCAAAGGTTGGGCTCAGTGATCTTGGAGATATTTTCCAACCTGAAAGTTTTATGATCCTAAGGCTGTTCCTCCTGCTTTGATGATAACTATATATAAAACACATCACAGAAACAGAAAAGAGCAAGCAAGAGCTTACATGGGGCTGTGTGATTGTGTAACACTGTAACACTGCTAAGTACCCGGTGAAATCACAGGGACCATTGCACAGACACACTGGGAGCAGGAAAAACTTGACAGCCATTGAATACTGGACTGAACAAGAGCAGGAGAACAGAGCAGAGGGTAAACTGAGAGTTTCTTGGTTCAGCAGCCAGCAGGCTTGCAGTGCAATCCTGCAAAAAGCTACACACACTGCAGCGCTCTGTACTTCCATTGCAGCCTGACAAGTCAGCTGTGCCCATGGCATGTGATGCATCATTGACATTGTGGAGCTGCTCTTAGGGAATTGTTGTATTGTGGAGCGGCAGTGGGAGCAGGTATCGCCGTGTGTTGGCATGGACAGTGTCACCACTCTGACAGGCTGGGAATACATATCTGGCATTATGTGGCATGAGGAATCAAAGAAGAAACCAGGAAGAATTAGTCAACATGTCCATGTAGGATTGGTGCCACTCTCTTTTCTATAGGAAGTGGAGAGGGGAGGACAAGTAATGCTCTGACATTTTGCCATTAAGCCAATATGAACAGGCACAGAAAACTCCCTGCACTGGACTTGGACGTGGGAGGAACACAGTTCACTTGCAGACAGTAGAGCCTTGCTCAACAGCTAGCTGAGCCAGGCATATTGGAGCAGAGAGAAAGGCCCTGTGGCATGCAGGCGAGCTAATCTTTCTCCAGCTCCTTGTGCTGGATGAGGTCTGTGAGCAATGTACCTTTAGTGTGTAAAGTCTGAGTGTATATGTGCATCACTCGGCACCTTTGCTGGACGAGTGCTGGGAGAAGGAGAGAGAATGGTCATGTAGCACCCGGTTGCAAGCTGGGACCAGGAGAGATGGGAGGAACATGAAAAATCCCTGTAGGTAACAGCAGTTACCATTGCTCATGCAGGGGTTGGGACAGTGGTGCTATAAAGAAGGGCTGCTTTAGAATCTGGAAAAGTTTGCAAGGGAACAAAAAGTTTACTGGGAAATGAAGTGTGAAATAGTGCAACCTGACTGCTAGGCAGCAGTAGGGAAGAGAGAGGAAGGCAGGTGACAAAGAAGACATGTGAGGAACAGTGGACTGTGAGATTACTTTTGACCAGACCAGACTGTTTTCACAGAGTCCAAAACTCTTTCAGGACAAAAGTATTACAGATAGTAAAATTTATCAATAAACCAACAAAGAGTTTAGATGCTGGCCTGAGATTCTGAAATTTGTATAGAGAGCTGTAAAAACTCCAGTCTCAAGCTAGCCACAGGTCAGTGTGACCTTCCTCCTACATCATGGCTGTTGTTTAGGCTACTTATTGGCCACATGAGCCCTATTCCACCAAAGATATGCTATTCCCATTTCCCTGTGGCAAATTTTCCACAGGAAAGTAATGAACGTTAGTAATTCGCGTTGTACCAACCTCTCCCCAGCTTTCAGTTCCCATGGGAAACCCACCCACTGAGTCAGGAACATAAAGATCTGTAGAACATTTATAGTCCTGGTGCAAGTCCCCTCAGCTGTTCCATATGTCCAGTAGCATCTGTTATGGCTCAAAATAGGTTTTTGCAGTCTCCAGGCTTTGAAAACATTGTCTTGGTCTTCACAACATTCCCAGTGCTTTGCATGCATCACAAGAACAGCTCTCAGCTAAAGGAGAGAAAACATCGGAAGACACTCTTGGATAGATTTTTGATACATGATGTAACAGGGCATACCCCAGAAAGACAAAGTATCTTGCTGTGGGAAAGCAGTTCTCAATTTCTGCTCTGTGAGGAAATCAAGCCAAAGCTTCGCATCTGGTAAAAGATTTGCCAAAAGCTGGGAAACTGAAGAATCACCAAGACTATGTAGCACAAAATTCAGCCTGGAGAAGAGCGGTTGAGTATTGCCAACCTTGGCACACATACCAGAGAGGAGGAAGGGCCCTGCTAGATGTCATCCAGCCACACAGTCAAAATGTAGAGCAAGGGGAAATGGAAACTTTTAATTTAGTTTGTGATCTCCAGGTGGATGGATGGCCTGTGCCACACAGCTCCCTGAAACACAGACGACAGAGAAAAGCAGCTCAGTCTCAAGAGGAAGCAAAGAGATTCCCACTGATCCCAAGGACTGCTGGGTCAGTGGGAAAAAAGAAACATAGTGCTTAAGCTGCATTGCCAAACATTCTGGAAGGACAAGCAAAATCCAGCTCCCTCCATCCATTGCAAATGATTAACAAAGTATGAAACAATATGTCCATTTTCTCTAACAACTAAAATCTGCTGGAGAAACAGAGCAGGCACAGCCCTCCAGTTTGTATTTAGGAGCCTGGCCACATATTCACAAAATCAGCCTCAGTGTATACTAAAGGGTCACTTGTTTCAGACCTCTGTGCACTCTGTATACTCAGCACTTGCTGTAACACAAGGTCCAAGTCTCTGAACAGTTGGGTTGTTAGGCTGGCTGCAAGCAGGGAAATTGTATGCTTTCAGTCACTGAGTAAAAAGAAGGGTCAGACCATATGTGTGAGTGGGGAGGACAGAGGAAGGAGTAAACTGGACAGTGAAACTCCTGCTCCCCAGGTGGTGAGCAGAAATAGAGTTTGCGTGCACGCAAGCCGGGAAGAAGCCAGAGCTGCAGCCAAAAGAGACCAAAGGAAATGCAAAGAATAACCACTCAGGAAAAGGAAAGAATTCAATCCTTGCAATCAATGGCTAGGAGGGTACCCTGCAAATCTCTGACAATAAGCACCCACTGCATCTCCTAGAAAGGACAATTCTGTCATCCGTAGATATGTACAGGTACCTGTTGCTGCAAGCCCAAGAGAACAGAACTTGTCTCATTAACTTCTAAATTACTAGTGAGATGCAGGCTTTTTTGTGGGAGGGTTCTATGGTTTTTTGGTTTGGCTTTTTGGTTTTTGTTTGGGTTTTTTTCTAGAGAAGATCCCAGAAAGAACAAATTCTTGAACGTTATCAGGGATACCTGGTGTGCTTTCAGCTTTCAGATATAAAAGACAATGGTCTTGGGGAAAAATAGGTGCCACTGTGGGCTATTCCTCTGTAGGTCTCAGTTCCCCTAAGCTTTTAGGGGAAGGTTACATGGTCCCATGGAAAGAATGAAAACACCCATGCAATCCATTTTCCACCAAATGAGGTGACATTCAGTCTTTGAAGAAGAGACCTGTAACTGACTAATGTTGACTTTCAGGCCAAGAAAGCAAATGGGCAAGGACTGAAAAGAGGAAGACAGTGCAAAGACCCAAAAGAGAGGCATGCCACTGTCTTTCCTGGATGAATGACCTTGTTGAGGGTAAGAGGCATAGTGCTACTCACAGAGAGAAGAAAATACCTCATTTGAATCATCAAGACAAAGTGATCCCATAAAAGCAGAGTTCCTGAAAAGGAATCATCCAAACAACACTCACATAAGATCCATTCCGCAGAAAGACCTTGAAACATATGTTTATTTACATTCTTTAAATCCCAGAATCTTTTCTTTTTTCTCAAGGGGGATTTGGGACCATGGGGGTACAAGTCTGGCTAAGTACACATTGCAGTTAGAGTCCAAGTAAAAGAAGAAATCCAAATTAAGTCTCTAGCCTAAGTGCCAACCTGAAAGCCATATTTGCTCCTTTTAACAGCCATGTCTTTCCACAAAGTTTTGAACTCAAAATGGCTATAAAGTGCATAGATGGCTTCTAGAACAGCGGCAGAGAGCTGGATTACGAGGCACAGTTATACAAGTATGACCATTCTATGAATGAACATGGTGGAATGTTCTGAGTCAGGAGCTCGGCTTGACTCAATTAATTCTCCGTGCTACTCAATTAATTCTCCATGCTGGCAGCAGCACTCTCTCCCTTCCATCCAATAGGGTAAAACAGGCACAGAATCACAGAATGGCTGAGGTTGGAAGTGACCTTGGGAGGACATCTGTTTCACCCTACCTGCTCAAGCAGGGTCACCTAGAGCTGGCTGCCCAGAACTGCTCTCATCTTTATTCTCCTAAGCAGCAACAGTAGGGTAAGGAGAAAGTGCCCAAGCACCATGTGCGCATAATTGTTATCCAACATCTTCAGCTCAAGACACTTAACCAGGAATGTTAAACCCCTTTTCCAAATCCTGTTTCAAGGCACATTACCTGTACAGCTGGGAGACAAAGCAGCTTATTACACAGTCTTCCCCTTTCCTTCAGAAATAATATTTTCAGGCTGTGCCCGCATGTACCATTCCACCCAGGCCCCATCGTACACTGCAACATCTGGTTTGCCACAGAGGTATGCGCCCAGAACCACGTGGCAGGCAGTGACCCCAGAGCCACACGTGGCTACCACCGGCTTTGAGAGGTCCACCTTCTTCTCCTGGAACAGAGTGCGGATCTGCTCAGGGGTCTTCTCTAAGCCAGACTCTGTGAGGAAATCAGTGAACGGGATGCTTGTCGATCCAGGGACATGACCAGGCTCAATTCCTGGAGGAAAAACAATACAGATAGGAATTAACCTCTACTGTCTGGCACAAATCTATTGCAAAACCTGCTCTGTTTCACTGGGAGGAATATTTATTGTTTAGTGTATTTTGTTAAAACAAAAACATTTATTTTTGTTAAACTTTTCTTTACTAGATTACTGATTACTCAGGAAGGATAGCTCTAACCCTCAGGTTACCACATGGACACAACCCTGTTCTTTCTCCCACATCTTTCTCCACATCAGAGCAACCCACATTGATGAAGCACTTCCACAGGCCGATTTGAGGCGAAGAGCAGCACCAGTACATGGAGAGACCAATTAATATCTTTCAAGGTGTATGGAAAGCTATGTTCCTCATTCCAGCCTCTCATGGGAAAAAAAAAAAACGTGACTTCCCCACTCCTGAATTTTCAAAGAGCAGCACTTGCTAGTCAAAAGGAGAGGAGGACAGGTGGACACACTGCCTCAAGTCCCATCCCATAAGGGACAACCATATTCATTACTTCTACAGGAGTCAAAGTGATGGGCACCTTAAATTAAGACCCTTTTTAAAATGCCAGTGTTTCAGAGGGCACATTACCATCTCGGGGCTCTGGCTCTACTCCCCGGAACCGTCCTGCAGCACGGGCATCTACTAGTTGGAAGCGACGGGAATCCAAGTTATCTAAGACATCCTCATACGTTTTCACCAGGGACTTGTCTAAGGAGGCGTGGAACTCGCATGGAGCTACTGGGGTTTTCCCAGAGCTCAGCGCATTCCCCTCTCGCTGCCAGTTCTTCAGGCCACCATCCAGAAGGGAAACAGCTTCATGACCGAAGACCCGGAACATCCACCACACCCGGGGCGCTGAGAAGAGACCTTGGTCGCTGCCATCATACACCACAACATGGGAATCATTCCCCACGCCCAGCTTCCCCACATATTCGGCAAAGTCACTAGCCTTGGGCAACATGTGATCGTAAGGTGAGGTTCGGTCGCTGCACTGGTCAATGTCAAAGAAAACTGCACCAGGGATGTGGCGCTCCTCAAACTCCCTCTTTGGGTCACGCTTCATCTTTGGCAAATACCAGGATGCATCCACGATTCTCAAGGCCAGCCCAGCTTGCTGGGACTTGATGGCTTCTGAAAGCCATTTTGCAGACACCAGTGCACGGTAGAGGAGTTGTTGCGACATCACTCCGGAGTCCTGGTCGAGATTAGCCAATTCCTGAAGTCTACCTGAATCCACCTGTCTGCAAAAGGTAGAAAGTCACAAATTAGAAACCAGCCTTTCAAAAAGGAAATGGACTAAGATTCATGTTGGGACCTCTGGCTGCACTGAGGTGCTGGCTAAGCCTACGATGAGGAGCTTGAAGTACTCCAGCCCTGAAAATAGCTTCACAGAATTCAGCCCAAACCCTGCCCGGAGCGGGACAGCCACGGCAATCCTGCCCTGCGCCCAGCTCACGTGGCCCCTCCACCTCCAGGCACCCCAGCCAGCGCTGACAGCAGCCAGAGGGGCGTGGGGCAGCCCCAAAGACCGAGTGTCCTGGGGCGAGGCACGGCCCCACGACCAGGAGGGCTCTGCCCCACGGCTGTGCCCGCCCCGCAGCACACCTGCAGCCGGGGCCCCGCCGCCTCCCTCTGCGAGCTCCCCGTCCCGATGGGGCCGCGGTTCCCTGCGCGCCTCCCGTACCTCCGCGCTGGGCCTCAGTGCCCGCCAGCCATGGCCGCCGCCGGAGGGCGGGAGCGGGAGCGCTCCCAGCGGGCCGGTCCCGGCGCTGCCGCCGCCTCCGCGCCGCCCCTCGGCCGCACCTCCCGCCCGCGGCCCTGCCGCCATTTCGTGCGCGTGTAAGGGTTGCGGGGTCCCGGTCGCGGCACCCCCGCCCGTCCCTGGAGATGGCGCGGCAGGGGCTTAGCCGGGCGCTGGTCTCCGCCGCCTGGCTGTCGGAGGCGGTGCGGGCCGGGCGGGTGGGGTCCGGCCTGCGGGTGCTGGACGCCTCCTGGTACCCCCCGAAGGAGCGAAACGCCCGTCAGGAGTTCAAAGAGAGGCACATCCCCGGGGCGTCATTCTTCGACATCGAGGAGTGCCGGGACAAGTCCTCCCCCTACGACTTCATGCTGCCCAGCGAGTCCCACTTCGCCGACTACGTGGGGCGGCTGGGTGTCAGCAATGACACCCACGTGGTGGTGTACGACGGGGACGAGGTGGGCACTTTCTACGCCCCCCGCGCCTGGTGGATGTTCCGGGCCTTTGGGCACAAGGAGGTCTCTGTACTAAACGGTGGCTTCAAGAACTGGGTGAAGGAGGGGCACCCCGTCACGGCAGAGGTCAGCCAGCCCACCCCTGCTGTCTTCAAGGCCAGGCTAAATAGGGCCCTGGTGAAGACTTTTGAGGAGATGGTACAGAACGTGTCGTCCATAAAGTTCCAGGTGGTGGATTCCCGCCCTGAGGGCCGGTTCCGGGGGACCGAGCTGGACCAAGGTAATGGAGGTGGGAGCGGCACCTGCCCCAGAGCAGGATGAGTGTCAATACTAGTCTGGGTGTAACAGCTCCTGACAGTTGGCAAACAGATTTTCCTAATGCACAGGCATGCCTCACCCTCACTTGTTGATTTACCTTAAAGGATCCGCAGTTGAGCGTTCAGATCCCAGTGCCATCACAGAATGCTTTTGTTGCAGTTGGCTATAAAGCTGTAGGAGGAAATAGGAGAAGAGGGCTGCAGTCATTTGGTTCCAAGATCCTCCATCCCGCACACTGCTGAAGTTTATCAGTCAGAATCCAAAATGAGAGCTGAGAGCTCCCAGGGGATTGTTCAGGGTCCTATCTACCACCAGCAGACACACAAAAACTATCAGTATTCATACAGGCACCTCTCACCATAATGAATGCACCAGCAAAAGCCAAGGTTTTAGGTAATACAGTAACCCAAGGGACATTCTTCTTATTGCTCTGATTCCCAGCTAATAGATAACTTGCCTGAGCTGATCTTTGTTCTTTGGCTTAACTAAGAAAAGCCCAAAACCTTTACCAAATGTATGGAGTGTCAGCCTCTCTTGGATGCCCCAAGTTACAGGAACAAAAATTGATTTTGTTACCTTGGTCAAACACTGGATGCACAAGCAGCAGGGGTGGGAGAAATCCTGCGCAGTGGGGACAACTGGTACAGCGACGTGCCTGGAATGAAATTCAAGTTGGTTGGTAAAGGAGACCCTTGCTGTGTAATTTAAGCCTTGGTATATCCCAGAATAACTTCTCCAAAAGGGTGTAAGAGAAACTTCCCCGACTGACCGTTCCGGAGGCACTCCAGCAGTCACACTCCCACCACCAGAGACTTTACCTGCTGGAACTAAAGCCTCTTTGCAGCAGGCAGCTCCAGTGAACCAACAGGTGCCCTGCTTGACCCCTTACACATACCACACTCACACAGGTTTCCTTACCGGCTCAACCCTGGGTTTCCCTTATTAAAGTCTCAAAAGTCTAGTTCCATAAAGCGTAGTAACACAGAAACAGTTTGAGCTGGTGCCTCCGAGGAGAGAGCACAAACAAAGGAAACACTGGACTTTCATACCTTCACAGCTTAAGCATGACAAAGTCTTGGCTCTTTCTCCAGTGTCCTCGGTTCCTGCTGTGTCTCTGAGTGTCCGGTCACCTGGCTGGCACCACAGGTTCCCGTGCCCTTTTTTGTGCAAAGGCCAGTTTGTGGCCTCTTGCCTGGGGCTTCCACCACCCAGAGCTCAACCTGCAGCTGACACTGCAGCTGCACATCAAGCTACCTGCACTGAATGCATTCCTCAGTAAGGGAATCACAGAAAAGGAATGCAGAGGTTTTAGAAGAAAGCACAGAAAAGCTCAGCAGCAGCTGTTGAGTCTGAGCAGAGCCCAGTGCTGCTGGAGCCGGCATGCCGTGGGCTTCTGCAATCCCCAGGCAGTGCTGCACTGCTGCCCTGCAGGTTGTTGGCATTCTGTTCTGGCTGTTTACTTAGTGTGTGCTGCTGTACAGCCAGTCAGTGTGACACCATGTCCTGAAATAAATTCCTGCATCCGCACCTCAGGAGTGTTTGGCTGTAAATGACTCTGCACGTGGTTTGCCCAAATGTCTCCAGTGAGACAAGTGTCTGTGCAAGACAATGTGGAAGGTGAGAAAGGTAATGGGAGTGATAGAGGACAGTGTTGCAGGGTGAAAGGGGGAATTAGGCTTATTCTATTTCTACATTCTACTTCTTCGCCTACCGCAGCCCATCAAAGTGAAGGTTGCATTTTAACCCCAAGATGTGAGTAAAATGCTCCTTGCTGGGAGCTGGTGGATTTTGTGTTCCCTTTCCCAAAGCGGGGGTTGTCACCAGGTGACAAATACCACAGCCCCAACAGCATCTCCAAAACAGATTTTTCCTTTGAAATGAGTCAGCATGAAACAGTTTATTTGAGGTGGTCCAGTTTTGCTTCCCACAGCAGATCCAGCAGGATAAGCTCTCCAGCTGCAGCTGCTGGTTCCACAGGAGCTTGACAGCCTTCTGGACCAGGCTATCCAGTATCTGAGCATCAGCCAGCACTGGGTAAAAGACAGCGCTTACACCTAAAAGAGCAATTTGAAATCAATGCTGATTAATTGCAGGGGTCATCAAATCAGGGAGGGTGCAATTTAGAGAAGAAAAATGGTCATCAGGTTAAGGAACTTGGTGCCTTCTCAGGTGATTTCAGTTTAATTATTGCCTCAGCTCTTGACTTCCTAATTAAGTCAATTAATCTCTCCAGCTCCGTGAACTCCATCTCTAGAAGAGGCTAATTGCAGCTGATTCTTTTACCTCTTTGGTTTTTCAGTTCTTTGTGGTAAGAATTAATTGTTCCCATTTTATTTTTATGCAGCAGCTACTTTGCTGAGATTAAGACCTCTGTAGCGGTAAAGATAAGCCATAATACATGGCTAATTTTTAGTTGCTGGGAGAGGCTTACCTCAGTTGCCCAAGTGGAGAAAAAATGGATGTTTCTGTAAGCCAGGTCTCATAGGTCTTAAATGCAGGTGTTGCTTTGGTTGTTTGTGCGGGGTGTGCAGCATAAGCCTGTCAGATGTGCAGTCCTGACCTACGCACCAAGTAGTTAATGGTGTCCCTGCACAGTGCTGTGTTTCTGGAGGAACTAATGACCCAGAGGCAGATGATAAAAGTAATTACATGATGGTTACCAGTGCTGGCCCTCTCTGAGCGCTGGGCACTGAAAACTGATGAACAAGAATCACAGCTAAACAAATGCATACAGAAGAGTTGTGAATTTCTGCATTCCTTTGTAGACATCTGAGAAAAGAGGGGAAAGTTGCCAGGCAAGAAGTCCATCCTCTAAAAAAGAAAGCAAACCCAAAACAATTTCATGAGCTTCTGTGTGCTTTTCTTCTCATTCTCAGCCCTGGGGTTGTCCTTATCTCCCTTCTGCATACAGAACTCTTCAGATTTTGCCCATTTTCCCAGCTCTCAGTCCTGCCTCCCCCAAACATAAAGCTTTTGCTCAGCTTGAACGTTCAGTGGGAGTGAGAATGAAATGTAGCTTTTTTTCCCCTCTCTTCTCCGAGAGGAGTTTGCAGCTGGGAGTGGGCTGGCTCTACCTTTGCCATGTAGTAATACTTGAGGCACAACAATGGAGAGTGAGAGACTTTATCAAAGTCTGTTTCAACCCACAGGAACCTATGAGGACTCTCAGGGAGCAGGCCAGGACCAAGCCTAAAGTGTTCCTTACAATGTGCTCATTGTAGATTAGACAAGATCAGTAATTGTCCCTTCCGGGAAATACCATTTGATGGAAGAGAGAGATAAACAAGTGAAGAGGTCAATAACTAACAACCCCAGGTTTGGGGGTGAAAACTGGAATATTTATTGAACACACGCTTCACAATATAAGGGTCTTGGGGGCAGGACATGTTAATGAGGAGGACAGGTTATGCTAACTAGGGGATGGATTATGCCAACTAGAGGATTACACAATTTTCTGCTACTGTTACACAGTTGGTTAATGTTTTCCCTTAGCTAGGACCACATGGGGAAAAGAACAAAGAGGTTTCTACGTGGTCTGATAACATCATCACAAAGTCTTTCCATATCTTGCTGAAGGAGACATGACAATCAACATAGTTAAATATCAATAGGTCTTCTGAGGAAGTTCCTCAGAGTAAGGAGTTTCTCCCAGCTCCTGCAGTCCATGGCCTGCTACATAATCCTTTTCTGCTGATATGTGAATTTCAGATTGCTACAAACAACCAGGCAAGAGAGGCAGCATTTGGAAAAGAACAGCTATCTGCAGCCAGCACACTCCGAAACCACAGGGAGTTAAATATGGACAGAGCATGTCTTTTACCTCTTTGACATTAAAAAAATTCCATCTGGAGCTTTCATCGCAAAGGGAAGGCTGGAGAGGAGGGGCTGTAGTCTTAGCTAGATAAATGGCCAACAATAAAAACTACATGTAAGCAGAGAGTCTAACAGATGTGGAAAAGGGGATTAAGTATTGAAGAAGATAACATATTACAGGTTACAAATTGTGAGGAAGGATTGCCAGACACCAAGCTGAGTGAGACTTGGCAAAAGGACTTAAAACAAATACAAAAACTTCTGGAACAAAGTGAATAAAAAGAGAACATGGAGAGAAAGAAAAAATAAGGTTGCTATGCAGTTAGCAGGGGTTCCAGGTAAAAGATTATTTGTGTATAGTCTCAGGATTATACTGAGTCTTGAGTCTGTGCTACAGTCTTTTCTTCTATCCTAAAGATAAGTCTTCTGAAGGAGAGCAGAAATAAGGGGAAATAAGTTTAAATTATTATTTATAGAGTGTAACCAGAAGATATCCCCGTGCTCAAGTCTGTGAGGCAGCTGATCTCTATCCCAAATATGTGTCAAAAATTAGTTGTGTGACATTGCAACTCCACGAGGCAAGAATTTGATACATTTAATCAGAGAATGGTTCTGTAGGACAGAAACACTAGCAAAGGGCATATTTTGGATAGGAGATACAGCACAATCTAGTCGGCTGTTGGGCTATTACCCTAACATGGATAGACTAGAAGGCTTTCAAAAAACACTTCAAGAAAAATTATTTTAAATGCAGGCAAATTTGAGTAAAATACCTTGGTAAACACTCCCTGCAGCCAAGGGCTTTATTTCCTTGCCGGCAGAATTGATTGGCTAGATAAGAAAAATGGGAACATGCATGTCTGGAAGTTATGTCTGATCTTTTCTTTCAGCCATTGGAAGCACCTACAAGGTAGTGTTGTTCCATTTGGACTTCATTAATACTTTGGACATGACATTAGAGCGGCAGTTATTAGTTCAATATAAGGAGACGGCCAATAGCACAAGTACTGTTAGATTTTTTAAAAATTTGACTGGAAAGGAGATAAGGGAGATAAGCTTATGCTGAAAGGAGATCTGTGGGGCTGGAAGTTGCCAGCATGGTCCCATTATTATGCTTCTGTGTTTTATTTCATGTTTTTCTGAATCATCAAGGCACTGAAAATAGGGGGTTGCTATTGAAATGTGCTGCTGGCATAGCCTTGGGAAGGTCTTAATGGTCATATGGGGAGTATTATGAAGTGGCACCTGCAAATACAGAAGTGACAGGAAGTATAACACTACGCAGAGTTGGGTGCTTAGTAGCCCAAAACACTTAACTACTTATGTTTGTCTTACAAGCTGAAGACCCACGTTTGGAAGCAATAGAAGATGATAAGACTTGAATGCAAGAACCTCAGATGCAATTTAACCTTGGTAATAGCAATCATTAACCTCCTGTCTACCAACTATGATGCTAGGAAATGTCACTTCCTTATCCAGAAGACTAGTGGACACCTAGAACTGTTCCTAGAGTGGCCAAAGCAGAGAAAAGCATATCTAACAGGCTCTTACTGGGTTTAGGCTGAGGACATGAGGTTGTTGAGAGTGCTGAGGACTTGCCATCAGTCTATTGGAGCAATAGCAGAAGGGGGAAGAGACTATTTCAGCTGTAGGGCAGTGTTAGCTCAAGGATAAATGGTGTATGGACTGACCGTGATGAAGTAAATATTGAAAATCACTATTCCTCCTCACATGATCAAGGAGGTGCCTCAGTGGGAAGTTTCGTGACAAGAATCCAAACTGTTTCTGAGATAGATGCTTTTTTTGAGAGGGAGCCTGTAAAGTGATCACTGTAGTAGCTGGGACCCAGGCTCTCTAGTCCTGGGGTTCCTTTCTGGAGTTTCTAAGGGTGACTGCAGGAATCTGGCATGGAGTATGCTCTGTCTGAGGCAGGAGCAGATGTATCCTCTCCCCTGTTAAGATCCCAGCTGCATCCAGCCTTGCCTTCCAGACCTGTGTTTCTCTGCTCTTGACCTAGCAGAGAGAGATGATGAAACTTTCTCAACCACTCAAAAGCACTTCTTAGGCAGCACAAGGGATTGTGGTTGTGCAGTTTCAGCTCTATCTTTCAGCTGAACACCCACATAGATGAGTAAATGCAGTTTCTACAGAATTCCCCATCTTTCAACCGCAGAGTGCAAGCACTGGTCTCTGACTCCAACAGAGTTTTGAATCTCTGGAGCAAGGAAGTCTCCCTATAGATCAAAATCAAAACTGCTCTGAAATGAGAGTGTTCTTTTCAGATCTGCTCAGCTCCTACCCATAGAGTTCTTTAAGGGTGATGAGTTGTCACAGCAGTCTCCAATAAGAGAGGGGTACAAACCTATTTTAAGGTGTGTGAACAGGCTAGACAGGTGATAATGACCGTGGTACCTGGGACACCTAGGACCTGAATCGATGGCCCAGCAAGCTTCTTTGAGTAAGAGTTCCCTTTGAGCAAGAGTTCTCTTCTAGTTCAGCCTCCGGGACTTCCTGATCTCAGTTCACTTCCCAGTGCCCTAGGATGGTGTGAGAGCATTGTTCTGTGATTCACAGACTTGTCTGTATTGGGGAGATCACTGGTACTGCAGCAGAGCCCCGCAGAAATCCCTTGCTGAATGACGGGGTCAGGAGCATTCACTCTGTGGGAGACTGGTAGCCTAACCCAGGCTTTCTTTAGTAAGAAGCTTTGCAGTCTGAGAACTACATATGACGTTTTCTCACACTCAGGTTTTATTTCCTCTGTCATACAGACACTATACTGATAACTGAGTTTTGCAGTTCTCTGTACTGAAGTGATAAACTGTTGTTTTCTGAAACTGGAAAAATGTGGTGAAAGCATCGGTCCAAAACACTGTCTCTAATTTTTTTTTTCCTTTTTAGATGTTAGTCCCTGCAGAAGTCAGCAGTTTTTCTCCTGACTTCTCTCAGTAATGCTAAACACTTCTGAAGGATGCATGAGGTGACTACTAGACAACTGTGCCATATTTCTAAAGCACTCAGGGTGGATGAATCAAGAGACAAAGAGGAGCCATCTGGAATAGGGAGAGAACTTGTGAAGCTGACTCAGGACATCTTTGGTTGTCTTTAGGCTCTGTCTTTGTCCAGCAGAGCAAAATTCCCCTCCTCGATACGCTACCAAAGCCCTGTTTTCTCTATATGATATATCTCGTCATGTCATGACATCAGTCTGCATGAATGATGAGACTGCAGTGTCATTATGATGTGTGATGTCAATCTCTGACTAGGTATAGTTTAGAATCATTTGTGACAGGTTCCCTGCCCCAGTCTCTTCTCCTGACATCAGTTACCCTGGTGACTTGGGCAACTGGAAAGCTGTCAGTGAAATAGATTACTATGTAAGTAACTTTCTCAGGGTTGTCTCACTAGAAGTTCAAACCTAGCAAGGAATCATTCCCCAAAATGCATTTTCAACGTAATATATAGTGTTTCTGGCTCCAGGAAGGCTTGATCCAAAACCTCTCAAAATCAGTGGAAAAACTTCTACTGATTAAGCCTATAGTGACGGAGTTTGTATTTGAAGGGCATGATGACAACCTTATCCATCATATTTTTTTATCTGCTTCTCTCTAAAGACTTCATTTTGAAATGCAGCTTTCAACTTGCCTGAAGTGGTCAGCTATACCAGCAGAAAAACATAACCCATGCTGATTTAATCCATAGAGTGGATAAAAAGTGATACAAAATCTGACTTCTCACTTCTCTGACCCCATTGTCCCAGGACAGCTGCCTCAGCAATAATATAACTGACTTTAAAGTTGCTTTATGATTTACTGTGATTTCTGTTATTTACTTTTCTGAAATATGATTTTAAGGTGACACAGAAATAAACTGTGAACATATAACTGCTTTCACAAATTCCACGTAGAGACCATGCTTCCTGCTTCTGAAAACTGTTTCTATGCACTGCTAGCATACTTGGGGAAGCTCAAAAATGCACTGTTGCATTCATCTTTACATAGATGCCTATAATGCCTTTGTTAGGGCTTTTTCTGTGTTGGTTCTTTGATTGCTGTCATGTCTAGGGCTTTGTCAGATTTCTACTTCTCACTACTTTCAGTGGGGAAAGAGTTTGCTAAATGTTCTGGAAGCTTTGACTTCAGCAAAGTTGAATAATCATTGTCCTCCTCCTTTTAGCCCTGTACTGCTTTGCATCTTCATCATCAAGTGAAACAAACGAGTCTGTTGGAGAGAGTGAAAGTATCTTCAGTGATGCCTCTTTAATATTTGTTTCTTGAACATCTTTCACCACCTACATTAATGTGTCCTTGCTCACATTTCCTTTTCCTGTTCACTCTTGCAGGGCTGGAATCTGGCCACATCCCTGGTGCTGTGAACATACCCTTCCACTCATTCCTATCCGAAACCGGACATGAGAAGAGTATTGAGGAGATCCAAGAAATTTTCCGTGCGAAGAAAGTGGATCTCTCAAAGCCACTGACGGCCACATGCCGCAAAGGTGTCACGGCGTGTCAGATTGCCTTGGCAGCCTTCCTGTGTGGCAAGCAGGATGTGGCTGTTTATGATGGTTCCTGGTCAGAGTGGTTCCACCGTGCCCCACCACACTACAAGGTCTCTGAGGTGAAGCGCAACAAGGCCTAGAGGGAGAACTTTGTCTTGGGCAGTGAGATCTAGCAGCTTTTTCCAGCCCAGAGTAAAGCGAAAGGGAGGAGGTAGAAGTAAGGAAAAAATATGCTGATTTGTATTTTGCAAATTTTTTGAAGAAGGATCGGTAGCTTTCTATTAATCTTCTGGGTTTTCTCAATTAATAAAATCTAAGATGATGAATCTGTGAATATATTGAACTCTTCTCTGTTACTTGTAACATGCTTGTGCTGAGTGGGAAAAGCACCTTTGCAACATGAAGGAGAGTTACACAATTCCCTGGAGACTTGCAGAAATTCCAGTGGCCTGATGAGAGTTCGAGTCAGGAGCAGGATGAATGAAAAGTCAGGGGCTAAAATATTGGACTGGATGCGGGACACGGGAGGGTCAAGCAATGGTTCTATCATTAACTCAATGTAAGACTTTTTGCCAGCCCAATCTCTTCCCATTTGTAATGTGGAAAATGGGGGTGCCTTCCATATGCCAACTAGATCCAACCCATCAGGACGTGTGTTACCTTGCTGGCATTCAGGTAAGGCACATCGCAGAGGAACTTCCCAGCCCACTGATTATTACTTCTACTGGTTTTCCAGATAGGCAGCAATGAGGTCCCAACAAGAAGGCTGCAAACAATCCAGAGGGACCTCAGGGTCTTGGCTCAACAGATCAAGGGATCTGGAGCACAAGTTGTGTTCTCTTCCATCCTGCCAGTTGCAGGGAATGATGGGGCAAGAAACAGGGAGATCATGTAGAGGAATACCTGGCTTTGAGACTGGTGTTACCAGCAGAGTTTTTGTTTTTTTGATCATGGGTCAGTTTATACAACATGGAGCCTGCTGACAACAAATGGGGTCGTCCTGTCTCAAAGGGGGAAAAGGATCTTAGCTCAGGAGTTAGAAGGGCTTATTGAGAGAGCTTTAAGCTAGATTGGAAGGGGGAAAGGGACAAAACCAGGCTTGCCAGTGATAAGCAATGGGGTGGCATGCCAAAACTTGAGGAAGTAAGATCCCTCGGTCTGCTCCATGAGGTGTCAGCTACGATGAACCACACTCAAAATGTTTCTGCCAATGCATACAGCATGAGGAACAAACAAGCAGCTTGAACCTTTGGCCCAGTCCCAGAGATACGACATCATTGGCATAAATGAAACTTAGAGGATGAGTCCTGTGACTGAATGTTGGATGTTTACAGGCTCTTCAGGAGGGATAGGCAGGGCAGGCGAGGTTGAGTATGAGTCAGCAGTGCCCTGGCAGCCAGGAGGGCCAACCTTGTCCTGGGGGGGCATCAGGCAAAGCATCGCCAGCCAGTCAAGGGAGGGGATTGTTCCGCTCTGCTCTGCACTGGGGCAGCCTCACCTTGAATATTGTGTGCAGTTTTGGGCACCACAACAATGTTAGGGAGCATCCAAAGGAGGGCAACAAAGATAGTGAAGGGTCTAGAGGGGAAGCCATATGAGAAGTGGCTGAGATCACTTGACTTGTTCAGCCTGGAGTCTACAACTTTCTCTTGAGGGGAAGCGGGAGGGCAGGCACTGATCTCTTCTCTCTGGTGACCAGTGACAGGACCTGAGGGAATGGCATGAAGCCATGTCAGGGGAGGTTTCGGTTAGATATTAGGAAAAGGTTCTTCGCCCAGAGGGTGATCCATCACTGGAACAGGCTCCCCAGGGAACTAGTTATGGCACCAAGTCTGACAGAGTTCAAGAAGCATTTGGGCAACATTTTCAAGTACATAGTATGATTCTGGGGGCTGCCCTATACAGAGCCAGGAATTGGACTTCAACAATCCTATTGAGTCCCTTCCAACTCAGGTTATTCTATGATTCTATGATTCTCCTTCCTCTCTGATGAGGATCAGGAGCTCATGTGAAGCATTTGGAGATGCTAGAAGATGCAATTCTGCTGACGTACAGTCTTGTTGATTATCATGACTGTGTTAGGAGAGTTTCCAAGAAATCCTGTGTGTGATGTGAACTTCTGGGTACAGGTATTTCATGAGACATGGACCTTTTACTCTGCTCCTTGTTTGTTTTTTCAATCTGCCAGGATAATCCTTTTACACCATGTGGATTCTGTTTCCCATGGAGATGGAGCTCATAGCTCATAGGAGGAGGGAATGCTGTTCCCCAGCAACCATCTCCACTCTTCAGCTTCCATCCCACCTCTGCACCTGGACTTCAGCAGGACCTGCCTGCTTGTACAAATCACTGTGACATCACCAGGGATCATGGACCAGGTGAGATAGGTAGTTATGGAAGAGGCTTTTCCTCTTGGTAAATCATGGATCATTCCTTTGAAAAAAAAAAAAATCTAGTCTCATTTTGACATTCATGGGGCTCCTCAGGTCTGAAAAGTCAATGAAACCTCCTCATATTTTGGAGACCCAGTCAAATGTGGAAGGCATATGAAACCACTCTTGGCCACACCTGGTGGCTGGTGAGAATGGCCAGTTCCTACACCTATCTGAGGAGGTTAGTTTTCTGCCTCAAAAGACAGCTCCCTCTTCCTCCAAGGCTGCATGTCAAGAAAGTCAGTGTGTTAGGCTATGCTAAATCTTTCATTCAGAAAGAAAGATCAAGTTTAACCATTTTTAGCTCTTTGATCAAGATATGTCTTTTCTGATTGATTGTCTATTGCCCGTCACAGGATTGGCTTAGCAAAGGAATCAGACATACTTCTTGTGACTTCTGTTATTGAGAAGGATGGTAAAATGGCCTTAAAGTCCTTCTTGGCATCAAGATGTAGGAATCTCTGAGCGGTGCTTTGACTTTGGACCCTCGGGGTCAGAAGCAAAACAAGAAGCATGACAATAACATCATATAGTTACAAACTAGAAAGTAGGAACAGTTTCAGGCTTCAGTGTCATTTTGTCCAGGAGTAACTGGGAAAAAGAAAGTTATTGATGAATGGGATTTGGGAAATAGGCCCATTGCCTCACTACACAAAATTCTGCTTTGTTGGAAGAAATGGGAGAAGAGGAGGAATTTCTACATCAGCAGACTGTAAAGTTCTTTCCACTGAATATAGTAATAATAACAAACAGACCTGGTTTTGTTTTACGTAGGAGGTGGAAGTTAACACAGCAGTTTATTTAGCAGCACAGATTCCTGCACTTTGATCATGTGTAACTGTGTGGTTCTTCTTTAAAAAGGATCAACAGTGATAGAGAAAAGAAGCAGATTGTGCCCCATGAGTTAGGACTGGCTTCCTCTCTTCATCTCTTGTGGCCTTGTTCTTTTTGTGGAAGAGGATCTGTCCCTTAATACCTTTGCAGAGCATGCAGCACTGACTCCTGAAGTCTGACTGATACAGTAACTTCAGCTTCAGGATCCCAATATTGTATAAGACATGCTGCTGCAAAGAAGTGGCACAGTGTAAAACCCAAGCTGGTGGTGGTTCAAGTCAGCCCTGGTGAAGCACTAGGCTTCCTACCCCTCTGGCTGATGTCTTCATTCCAATGACTGCCTCAAGAGCAGAAGGTAAGCCTGTATATCATGTCCTGAGCTAATTTGACAAATCCAAACATACATCCCTACCTGATCCAGATCCCATTTGAGCTGCTGCTAGTGCCAGCAGACTCACAATTACCATATTTATCACCATGGGCCATGGCTTCAGTTTTAACAGCACTGAGAGAGACTCAAGGATAGACCCAGGTCTCAGGGATTAATCATAGCTCAGAGAGCTATGCAGGGGCGGAAATGCCAGGAGTTTGCACTTAGGAAATGTGGAATGACAGTGGTTCTCTGTTGTTTGTGTTTTCAGCAACGTCAAGCTCAGTGCAATGCAGATTTAGACACAGGACAGAAAAGACTCACTGACTGTACTGAAGTGACAAAAAAGTCCTTGGACTGGACATCTCTTTCAGATTACGAGCAGCTGGGTTACAACCTGAGATCAAATCTCTTCCAAGGTGAGGGGACACACATGCCTATCCCTGACCTTCAAAGCTGATTCCATCTATGCTTTGCCAGGACTCAGGGCAGCCACATTGCTATGTGCAGACATCTGACTATAGGTGATACTCACTTTCTCTGCTTATTCCTTCTATCCACAGTCACTGCTTTTCCAGACTGTGGTACTTGAGGAAACAGAATCTAGATCCTCCCATTCTATTCTATGTATCCTATCCCTTTCTTTTCATTCACTCTTTTTTTTCCAAGATGTGAAAAGCAAACGAGTCATGACTCTTGTCCTCCATGTTCAGACCTGTCCAAATGGACACCATTTGCAATTCAGTGTCCCCTGTCATCTCCAGTTGCTAGTTATCTCCAGTTCCAGTATTGACTTTATTTCTCTTCAAGACTTTAGAGATGTGGGGCTCTGAAATATCTTGCCCAAACCTCTGTTTCCAAGGTTCCCCAGGATCCTTCCATCAAAACAAATATTGGAAACTGAGCAATCATCCCATTTTGTTACCATCATATCCAAGAAACTCTGAAATAATTGTCTGTGATTCTAGTTTCTCATGTACCAGCATAAGACACACTCCTTTGCCTTGTACAGTACGTTCCATGTCAAGACCTTGCTGGGTATTGAAGACTGCATTGTCCTCGGTTTATGTAGTCACACAGAAAGGAAGAACATCTTTCCTCAGGGAGCTCAAAATCATTATTGTCAAGAAAAAGGTGTGATAAAAAGAAAGGTGAAGTGGAAAGGATGAGAGATTAAAATAAAGCCCCCTCGTGGCTAAAAGTCAAGAGGGGATGAATACAGAAGTCACAGTTGGGAATTATCTGTCAAGTATTGTGGCAGAAAAGGGGATCAAGAAGGGCTGGAGTGTTAAGATGGTAGTTTTTTTGTGGAGTTGTGCTGCTGAGTAGGAAGCTACTCACATGAATGAGGAGATTCAATGTGAGGTAAGTGGGCACTCGAAGAAAGGGCACTGGGATACAAATAAAGATGATACCTTACAGCAACCTCTGTGTGTATCTCATACTTGAGGATGAAAAGCAGATAAATTGGCAAACACAAGCTCCCTCCTGGGTGATGATGAAGTTATTGTTCAGCGCTAGTCACAGACCTGGTCAAAGGTACTGCAGTCAACACATACCTTTTCTTCAGCCCTTGAAACTGCTGGTGTTGCTCCCCTGATCAATTCCAGGACTGCAGTAGGGTGATTTCTGCATACAATTCCTTATTTGCTGTTCCTTGCAGGTGGCCCACTGAAGAGCCGAAGCTTGATGAGAGATTCCTACACCCCTGATATAATTCAGAAGGCAATCAGAGATCCCAAAAATTGGCATGGAAGGAGGATTTATGAGCTAGGTATGGCTTCTGCAGGAAAAGTACCTTGCTGAATTCCTTAGATGGGTGCTGCTTCTGCCAAGGACAATGAATGGGTTTGGGCAAAGTCACAAGAGGACTAAAAATTGGCATTTTAAGAAGAGAGGAGCTCTGCAGCTAGAATAATCCTTGGGGTATAATAGCACTAGGAAGGAGGCTGTATCTGAACTATGATTTGCCTTCTTTACAGGGAAATGGTATGAGAAATATTTCCTAGATCTTAACGTGCAGAAAGCAATGAAGGACAAATATGGGGATAAAAAAGGCAAGCCTTAGAAGATGAAGGTTGAAGACTGGAGTGCATTCAGCAAGTGATCTTTTTCCTCAGCCATCTAATAAACCTCCATGTAAAACCTGAACCCATTGCTTGCTAACTGTCAACAGCAGGTTTGTTACCGATTCTCTCTTGCCCTCTCTATTAGAGTATCTCCGGGGAAAGCAATGCAAGATAAATCTGAATATAAATGCAAAAAAACCCAAAACACTTTGTTGGTCACTAGTACAGCAGGAATGATTGGTGTGTGAGGCACATACCTTTGCAGAGGGATGTGGTGGTGAGAGAAACCCATACAGAAATTAATCTACTCAGCACCTAAGTTGGAGTAGGACCTGTGAGCGGTGTAAGAGGGTGATGGTGGAAGGAGTGCATGTGTGTGTGTGAGAAAACTCATGTTTGCCAGAAGATTTGTGATGCGTGGACAGCTGCCCCAGCAGTCCAGAGAGAAATATAGAGGATGCACTGGGAACAAACCAAGGTTGCCCAAAGACCTGAGTGCTGTCTACCTCTCTCACTGAAGTCTAGAAAGCTCCCACACAGGAAAGCTTCAGATCTGTGTGTACAGGGCAGCTAGACACACCAGAAGAACCAGCTCCTTATTGATACTTCCAGGGTGAATTCAGACTCTCTTGCCAGAAGGGCACCAAACCATGTCCACTTAATAACCTGGGCACGGCTCTGTGTGATTGGCACCCTACGTGGGGTAGGCAAGGAAGGTTTTCTGCACACCATTCTAATTCTGTTGTTATATTTGTCACATGGAGGATTTCAGGGAGCAGCAGTAATGTGTGAAAGCAAATGGAAATTCAGTTGAGAAGAGGAGGCATCAGCGCATTCACTAAAGCCCACACTATTTGCAGGCCAAGCAAATGAAAAACCAAACAACAGCTTATCCCACCTAAAGAGAATAGGAAAGCTGCAAGAAGCTTCTCCAATCTGCAAATCACCCCACAATGTGCACGGACTCTTACTGAAGCTCTCATAAGCCTTACTTGTCTCTGACAGCCCTTTCCCTAACTCAAAGATAAATGTCTCTCAGAGAGAAACGTGTCCACCATACAGTCTGTACAATCTGAAATTCAAGAGTGTATTTGGACAGTAAGCAAGGACCACCCAAGGGCTTGAATGATACAGGACATGCAGGGTCTTTAGAGCTTCCTGATGTGTTTTTCTCACAAGTTTAATGGTCCTTATTGCAGGATTCTGCCTCCCAGCTCCAAAGTGTAGCAGTTTGGTGTGGCAATCACGAAGTACATTTCTGGGAATAGCAATGCCCTGATCTTTCCCATCTGGTCCAAAGCTTTTCCCACTTCAAAAGATTGATGCTTTGCTTCCTGATATGAACTGTTTTGGGATAGAATTAGGATTGTTATTTCACCATTGGCTGGTGATTAGATAACAATATGCTGACTTTGTTAAAGTAGTGAAGGAGGTTAAAATTTAACTAATATAATAATCAAGCGATAATCATTTTCCACTGCCAATAATTAACCATTTGGACTTCTGATATTTCCAGGCACATGTCCAAGCCTTTGAAATTAAGGAAACTGGCCAAACGGCAGCTTGTAGAAACCTCCCTATGGGTTTGCTTTGTACATCAGTACTAACTGGCTCCTGCCTGAGCACACGCCACACTAGCTCCAGCTGAAAAAGCGCAGCTCTGTAGGAACAGCCTGTTCTCTGTGTTGCAGCCAGCTCTGATGGCCAATATAACTCCAGGTACATAATAAACGCTGTCTTCTGAGACCACAGCAGGTCCTAATCCAGAAAACATGGAGCTGAGCAGAAATCTACTGACGTTGTTTGGCATACTGGAAGCAGGCAGTTCAGGGCACAAGCAGCTAATACACAACACATAATGTGGGCTGAATCTGCACGTAGAATTACAGATCTGTTTCTACTAGACATTAAAAATGCCTATTAGCCATTAGAAATAGACACTAGGGCAGGCAGACTGCAGGATTATGGTACAGCTTGAGGTAAATACCCTTTTGCTATCTGTGAAGGGCTCATAAAGAGACTGAATCAGAAGGGAAATGGACTGAAATGTCCTGTTGGTGCACCACTGAGCACAAACTGCATTTCCTCTTGCAGTGGAATGAAGTCACTTGGTGTGCTTTTTACAAATTACAATATTTTATAAGCACTTAAATAGTATAAAATACTTGGCATTGTATAATGCATTCAAATGGTGACAGCTGTTTGATGATAAACATAGATGTGGCAATCCCCCTTCATCTTCTTTGCTTTGCCAACTGTTACAGATCAGCCAGGGACAAACACTTTTAGAGAGGTGACACACTGAAAGCTGCAGAGATAGTTGAGATGATAGCTTTCAGTGAGGCAGCACAGCCTCTGGGAACAATCAATAACTGAAGTCTCTCAGTGCTGAACAGACAAATTTAGCCAGAACCTTCGTCTGGACCATTGCCCTGTGTGCACTCTGTGTTGACTAGAGTGCTTTAGCTACCTGAACATGTGTAGTCAAAACCAGCTTTGGAATCTCCAAGTATCATGCCATATGAAGTTAGACAAGAATAGAGCCAAAATAAGTGCTCACTGCAGCTGAAATCTCTCTTCTATTCGTTCTTCTGCTCTCATTCCTTCTTGTTTGCTTTGTACTGGTGTTGACACTTCCCTACGCATCCTCTGAACTGAGTCAACTTGATAAACCACCAGAAAATCAATACAGAAGAAAAAAAAACAAAGCAAAACAAAAACACAAACGAAGTTAATAGGTTAACAAATTAAATTTTCTAAGCAAAGGACCTTGTTGCAGACAAAGAGATATAGATGTTGGGGAAGGGGAGTGGAAAGACAGTGGAGGGGGAAATGGCCTTTCCCTGCCTTTTTAATGCAGTGAGAAATTAATTTGCCTCCACTATTTTGTCTCACTGGACTCAGTGCTTTGCAGCACAGGTAGCCTGTATTTAAGTGATTTTACACGGTCTGGTCATTGGGTGGCAGCTCTGAGCCAATGTTTTTATCTGACAGGGCAGAACTTGGGGAAAAAAGTGAGATTTTCTCTGGTTTAGCTAAGCCATTCATCAAAATTGCTTTTTAAGAACTGTTTTGGTCATCTATAAAGAGTCAATGCACTTGAAATAAAGATAATTATACTATAAAGATTTGAAACAGAAGGGATCCATTGCATCTAAGCTTCTGCAGCACTCTCCTCATTACTTTTTCTTGCAGTAATGGCTGTTTCCAAGTTCAGGCTTATGCATACCTGCAGTCGAGGCACAGACTATTTTGCAGGATATCACTTTTAGTAAGGATTTCCTGTTCTCCAAACAATATTTTTTTCTTTTCATTTAACCCTCTAACCTCTGCCTATCTCACGTTATCCTGAACAGTTCCAACCTTTGGTATCTCCACTGTGTATGATTTTGAATAGCTCATATAAAGAGATGGTGACAACTGTAAGAACAGAAGACAGTCAATGCAAAAAACTCTTATCAAAGTCTTCAGCCTGCTATTCAATTCAATCCTTTGTGCTGTAGAGCTTGCACAGAAGTAAAACTTAAATTCAGAGCTACATCTATCCTGAGGTAAGCCCAGTATTCCTAAAAGAATGGAGTACTTACTGCTGATCCTGCCTATAATGGGATAAAAGAGAAATCCAGCACTGCTTGAAGTGTCAAGAGATCACAACAAAAAGGGAGTGGGTGGACTTCAGTGGATTTCACTCTTGGGCACTGGGTTTAAAATACAATTATGTTTGAAGGTATTCAAAACAGTTATTCATCCAGAGAGAATGGTGATTTGAGGGTTAGGAATTACCAGTGTAGTTCCCCTTGATACTGGTAGAGCAAAGGAGCCATGCAGCAAGAAAGTTAAAAAAAAAAAACCCAAACTCAAATAGTGCATTCCTCACGGTTCGCTTTGGGTTTTGTTTGCCACAGACTCCTCTCTGACAGAGCCAAGACTTCATGGACTGAAGCTGCCAAGAGCAGTGACCTGGCAGGAGAGGTGGGATCACTGCACTTGGAAACAACATCTCCTTATGGATGGAGAATGGGCTCTCTCAGCTCTGGGCAAAACAGGGGCGAGAGCTACATTACCAAGAAGCTTTCGTGTTCTATTTCTGATTAGTAAACAGGCCTACCAATTTTTATGCTGAGTTGCTATTTTACCCCTTTTAATAACATTCTTTTTTGTTTAAACCCTTGGATTCATTGCTCCTGAGCAGGAAAACTGATTATCCAAGCTCATTATGTGCCCAAGCAAAATCATTTTCTTTTCCTATAACCTGAGAGCCTTGAACTGAAATTGATTAACTATTTTTAGAAAGAAGCCCTAGCTAAATCTGGCTTCTTCCCCTGCCAATCTCACCTATCAGGGGAGTGCAAAACAAGCCTATCTAAATGGAGGTGCATGGAAATTATGACCTGTCCCTTTTACCAAATACATTAATATAACTAAGAAAGACGTAGGTTTATTTGAGATCTTTCACCATGTTGGATTAGGATCAGGAGAGGAGAGGTAGCATTTGTGGAAAGAAAATGTGATTATGATGGTGTCATTTTTCAAATTTTCAGATTGGTTGTCTAAGACACCTACAACTCCAGAAGGCTTTTCTGAATCTCAAAGCTGGCTACTTTCCTTTTCCAACAGCTTTCTTAGGGCTCTGAAGACCTGAAAGATCTCAATGTTCTGTGCATTTTCTTCCTTGTCCCTGATGGACCCACCATCATGTGCGGGCTCTCTGATCATTTTAATGCATTTACAAAACTTATTTACTTGGTGTGATGGGTTGACCATGGCTGGCCTCCGGATGCCATATATTCTCACCCCTCCCTCCCAGTTGTGCAGCAGTTTTTACCCTTTCTTAGATGTGTTATCAGAGAGGTGCTACTAAGCCACTCTGCCACTTGCCCTCCTCAACTGGACAGAGGAAGAGGAAAACTGTTACAGTGCTGCCAGAATTAAATATGACTACACAGATCTCCAAAACAGGTTCTTCAGGAAAAAAAGTACTCCTTTTCAAAAAATATGTAAGGATATTTTTGTGGGTTCTGAGTGTCTGTGGGGGCTTGAAGGGCCTCCAAACACATCCAGGTGCAACTCAGGAGAAGAGGTTGGTGCTTGACCTCAGACTGTGACCATGACACCAGTTTTCCCAGGAGAAAACTCAAGGCAAGGGTGGTCACTGAGGGGCTGGATGAAAAAAGCACAGGACTTAGCTGCTACTGACAGCTCTCTAACTAGCAGCTCTCTAAGGTGCTAACTGCATACAACAGAAGATGACCTATTCTGTCTTCCAGGAAGCTACAAGGAATCTTTGGCCCCATCTCTTGTACACTCCTCAGAAGATGCAAGCCTTGAACTTTTCTGTGCCACAGGAAAAGATCAACTGTTTACTGCCAACTACAAGTGTTCCAATTCCAAGATATGCAAGCACAATTCAGCTTTTGAGAAAAACTATATTTTTCCTGTAAATAGAGCAGGGCCAGGGACCATTCTCTGGCCCCCTGGTAAAATGACCCAGACCAGCTACGTCTGCAGACTTGCTGGTCTCCTTGGTCTCCCACAGAGTCTCTGCAGTCTAAAACACAGCTAAAGTTTTGTGTCTGTTTTTCATTTCAAAGTGCACGGCACACTGTGACCACTGTGTTATAGCTGTACTGGCAGTGAAAAGGGAAGTGTGCTGCACAGCCTGGGTGCAAAGCCTTCCAGAATACTGTTGAAGGACACTGGACACAGCCTACCCTGGTACAGTCGTGTCCATGTTGCCCAGTGGGAATGGTTGCTATGCTGTGCTATCTCCCAAAAGGTGCCAGGTTGTTATCTTGGAGAGCACTAGTTGGCACAGGCCAAACCATGGCAGGGAGAGTGCTGACAACAAAGCAGTGCAAGCAGTTACGAGGCAGTGTGTGATACTACATCTTGGCCCTGACTTATTTAGGAGTAATAACTCAGGCAATGTGACTGCTAGCATCAGCATTTATGAAGCTCACAAGCTTTCAGGGATACTTTTCAGTTAGTTTTTCAAAATAAAGGTCCTCTGTCTCTTACAAGCACCAAATGTGAGACAAGAAAAAGGGAGAAGACAACGATTTCCAAGAAGTTACAAACAAACCCATCTTTCCTTCACACAACTTAGAAAAGTATCTATTAAAAGAGCTGACTCTTCCTCCTAAGAGCCAGATGATTATCATGAAACCCAAGAGTCAATTTAATTTGTGTCAGCTTCCTCGACTGCTCTGCAAGCTAGGATATTTTCCCAAATAGAGCATCATAGTCACCTTCCCACTCTGTCTTTGAAGGCATGACACAAATTTGAGGCATTATGGACAATTTGGAGCTATTTCTGATCACACTAGCTAGGAACAATGCAGCATTTCTTTGTTTACATTCCACTTTCAAAGTCAGACTTTGCTTCAAGGAACAAAAAGTATGTCATTTCTAGGGGATGAGGAGGTAAGGGAATATGTGTATTTTCATGAGAGGGAAGCTGAGTTCAGGCAGGCTGGGAGGAATTCAACCAACATGTTTACCACCTTATTAGGTCAACGTCTTTTATCTAAACCTATTTCCAAAGGAAATGTAGAGGAAGAAAGGAATCAGGTTTCTATCTTCCTACTTCCATCCAGGGAAGTCAAGGTCTGGACCTGTAGTGATTCCTTACAATTTCCATAGATGTTTGAAAGGTGTACACAGGCTTAGGATATAAACAGGTGAGAATGCTTCGTTCTTCCTATTGCAATGGGTGATATCCATGTGCAGCCTGCTCTCCCCCTATGGTTAGTAAGGAATCTTTCAAGAAAGGAGGAGAGGGTAGGCTGCTTACTCACCCTTTCAGCACTTGAAGGTAGTTTATTTGCCTCAGAAGATTACTGAACTCCTCAGAAGTGTTCTGCCAGCTGAAGACCACCTGACTGGCTGCCACTGGCCAAAAATAAATATTGCAATACTTCTGAGAAAAGAGAGATTGCGTTAAGGCCAGGGAGAGCCAGGAGCCATGGGCACAAGAACACCAGCAGCACATTTGTGATAGACACTTAGGACAAGAACAAGCTTCCAGGCATTCACACTGTGTAATTAGATTTACAAACTTTTCAACCTGTGTTTTAGAAGTAATCTTTCCCAAATAACTTTTGTCCAAATAACCTTGCTGTTCTGATTTTTAGGGCCATTCTGTTTGCCCATGTAAACACAGTAGAAACGTTGATAGAGGCAGTCTCACATAGATGGACACAGGTTAAAAAAACTACCACTCTGAAAGTATTCCTGGCACCTTCATAGCCCCTGGATTTGCTCTAACATTTCAATCAACTTTTCCCTCCTTCATCCTTGCTTCTTGCTCCAATCTGCAGTTCCTTTCTACATTTCAGCCTTCATTCTCTAGCTGGAACAAGCTGAGATCCTTTTCTCTTTGATCTTCACTAGCAATGTCGCTGTACTACAAGGATGTAGGGTGGGCACCTGCCTTGTTAAGTGAACCCAGATAGCTCATGGCTGCACCTCACTCCAACCCCAGCTGAGAGAATGTAGCTTTCTACAGAGGCTTTTCAGCCATTAGCAGTTGCTGTTACTGACACGTTTACAGGCAGCAGCACCTGAAATGGAACACATGGAATGTCTCAGTGCATTTACAAACCTACTCTTTTTCCCCACCGTGAATCATCTCCAGAGACTGAAAACATGGTTGTTTTGTGCAATGCAAGAAGTCTCAGCTTTTTAACATTTCTTAATTCTCTACATCTTCATTTTCTACTCAAATACAATAAACCAGTAGACCACTAAATGACAGAAAATCCATACCCATGAATGTTGACAGCATTCCCTGTGTACGGGGAAGCAGCAAAGCTGTTCTGCATTTCTTGTTACTGCGAGATTAAACCGTTGTCAATGAGGCCAATGCCTTGCTGTCACCCTCAGCTCCCAGCTCACCTTTCCCAAGCAAGCAAAGTTTGCAGCTTCCATAGCAGAAGGCTTGGCAGTTTGCATGTGTACATGTGTCTGTTATGCTGTGCTTACACTGGAGAAGTCAAAGAAGGTACACCAGAGAAAAATAGCCACCGGCTGGGACAGGGGTTTTGTGAGGACTGTGGGACTGCAGAGCTCCTACAAACAGAATTTATTTTTTTTTTTGCGCACTGTGGAGTCCCTTGTGCCACAGGAACACTTCTGTGGTTTGAGACTTCAATCCACAGCAAACTGCTAACATTTGGAATGTGATTCAATACTGAAGGGATAGTAAGAGCCACATTTTCCATTGACTTCACAGCTGTAAGGTCAATTCATGAATGAATCCTACAGCTCTTTCTCAAGAATAATAGCAAGATGACTTCTCCCTATTCTTATTTCATGTGTTTTCTTCCCACCCTCCAATCTCTATGCTGTTTATTCCTCCATCTCTAGCTTCTCCTATTATATTTTTTTTTCTCTTTCTCCTGTCTCTTCCTTATTCTCTGTTCCTTCCTCTCTCTCATACTCTCCAGTTTGACTGTTCTGTTTTCAGCTTGAAAGGAAGCAGAAGTAACAAAAAGATAGTGCAAGACGTATCTACTATCTCTGAGAGGAAACCCGATGAGAAAAACAACTTCTGTTTTTCTCACAGTTTGTTTTGCAGAAATTATTTTAACATAGCTATGCTCTTGCTGGCATAAGGAAGAAGCAGCCTTCTTTACCAATCTGATTAGTTTTATCACCGTCTCTATTGTAACACATTTTTCTCCACTTGAGTGCAATAATTGACATGTCCTGCTATATTTTGTGTGTATGCTATCACAGCAAAGGCAGGGGAGAGTGATTGAAAAGATAATGAAACCAACTGGATTATCATGCTCTCTTTCCTGTTCTTCCTCATCCTGTACAGATCCAGCTTTCTCCCTAGCCTGGACATAACACTGGTGTCTGAAAGCTGGATACTGTGCTGGCTGCAAGATCACTTCACTGTCCTTTTGCTCAGCTCCATCTCTTAGGTTCATCAACCAAGCCTCTTTAGACCCTTCACAGAACACCAGCCAGGAACTTAGTTTTCACAGCAGTTGTTAAAGTTCAGAATCACATTCATGAATTGATGAGCCTCAGAACACTCCATCCATGTGCAAGTTGTAAGAGGTATGTAGTTGTGACAGCACTGTAGGGTCCTCATTGGGATGCTCTCTGAAAAGAGGAAACAATCAGAAGACGGATCAGGCTAAAGGAAACAGTGGGAAATGGTAAGATGAACACAAGTTACTCTACACTGGAGAAGGCAGAGACAGAGAAATGAGGAGCTGGGTGATGAGATCTGTGAGGAATATCCCTGGTATTGATCCCTACTGCATGTATTTCACCAATAAAAATTGGCACTTCGTGGGAGAGTGGCAAGAAGTCTCCGGCATCAGCTGCTGCTGTTAAGAGCTGATGGACTGTTGCTACATTGTCATTTATCAGAATTTTATTGTGAGTCTTTGAACTGAGAAAGTTTCAACTTTCTGAACACATTTGTTTGTAAATCAAAATGGTCATGCAAAAAAAGTAAGATTCTGGTTTACAACCTGCAAAGAAAATCTGGAATTGTTTCGTAATTGGTAAAATTAATTTTCAATAAATATTGTAATTCAAAAGATAAGTCCAAAGGGTTAAGCTTGATGTTTGGAATTCATTGGACTTCATGCCTTTGAATCAAAAGGGCCTTATAACACTGGCTAAAACCTCAAACACGTTTTTCTCTTTCTCTTCCCCACCCCCAGACAGGAATCACAGCCATTCCCATACAGTGAACTATCATCTAAGATTTCTGATTGTACCTCTGTTTGTCTTCCTGAGCTGCAGAGGCCCGATGCCCCATGAAAGTCCAACACAGATGGAAAACTGTCCAGCAAGTGTGAGTATAACACAGAAAGCCTAACAGAGCAGCTCTCCCCAGTAAGAAGCCTGTTGTTGGAGGAAATGACAAACTGGATAATGCTGAACAGGGATTTATTTAGCTGAGCACTCACATCAACATCAGTGTCCTAGGATAAGCATAGTTCTGAGTCCTGGTAATTCTCTGCATGTTTTGCAATAAACAAGGGTCCAAGTTGAATGGGAAAACCCTCAGGACCTAAGCAGTGTAGTGTTGACTCTTCTACCCCTTAACAAGAGAAAGAGTCTGGCAGACATCTAGAGACATAACTTCTAAAAACAATTATAGATTTTTTTAAAAGCCAAACAAATGCTCTTACCAATCCACTGCTCTTCTAACAGTTGAAAGAGGTCTCAGTAAAAAGTCAGTAAGGGCAAGATATGCGTGAGTAATTTATTGTTTAAGGCAAAAAAACATCAGATGTCTTATTAAGCAGGACATTCAGCTTTGCCTTTGTGGGTTGCTTTAATTTGGTGAATACATTCCTGTGCTCACTGAATAAGCCCACTTGCCTTAGCAAGGAAGCTTAGCTCTAGGAAGTCATATGCAGAAGTGCATACGCACTAGGAGGTTATATACAAAAACGAGAGGCATCCGCTCTGTTTAACTACGAAGTCACAGAAAACAGAAAGCTTTCTGCCAAGGAAAATGTACTTCAAAAGTCTAGCAGCTGAAAAATTCATATCCCTCTATCAGTAAACAAACATACCTCATGGGTGGATTTGCAGAGAACCTGCTTTTCCTTTTTCTTTCGTGAAAAAGATCTAGGCAAGGGTAAGCTGTGTCTGTGTTGAGGAAGGTCACTGTTAAACAGGGAAAATTAATGTGCCGTCCCCTGAGAATTCAAAGTCCGAGAACAGGAGCTGAATTTGTCTCTGCTATCATGGGAACTACTGGCCCGGGGTCAGCTTGGTAGAGAGCTCTGTTTTTCAGAAACAGTAGAAAAAAAGATGGCAAGGAATGATTTTGCCATTCCTAGCAGCCCAAGGGCAGCTGATGCCTAATCTTGCAAGAAATATTTGTGCCCAAGCCAAGGTACTTTCAGGTCCAAAAAGTGAAACATGCTGCCAAGATAAGGTTGTTTCAGCCATCATAGTTATTGCTTGAGAGACCATAGAGTCCATGGCATTCAGTACTGCAAATCACATGTTAGGCAAGGGATTATAATCCTCCCAAGTACTAGAGATACGTGTTTATCTTCGGAACGATAGGTGTGCAATGGTGCGCTGGGGTAGAGTTAATTTTCTTCGCAGTAGCTGGTATGGGACTATGATTTGGATTTGTGCTGGAAACAGTGTTGATAATTCAGGGATGTTTTAGTTCCTGCTGATCAGCACTTACACTGAGTCAAGGCCTTTTCTGTTTCACCCCATCCTACTAGTGAGTAGGCTGGGGGTTCACAAGAAGCTGGGTGGGGACACAGCCAGAACAAGTGATCCCAAATGACTCAAGGCATATTCCCCACTGTATGGCATCATGCTCAGCATAGAAAGCTGGGGAAAGAAGAGGGAAGAGGAATGTTTGGAATGATGGCATTTGTCTTCCTAAGTAACCATAACATGTAAAAAATGGAGCCCTGCTTTCCTGGGGATGGCTGAACACTTGCCTTCCCTTAGGAAGTGGTGAATTAGTTCCCTGTTTTGCTTTGCTTCTGTGCCTGGATTTTGCTTTACCTATTAAACTGCCTTTGTCTCAACCCACAATTTTTCTCACTGTTACCCTTCCCTTTCCCATCCCGCCATAGGGAACTGAGTGAGCAGCTGTGTGGTAGTTGCCAAGTGGAGTTAGATCACAAACGGGCACATTTTCAATACCTTTTATTAAACACCAGAAAGCCTCCAACACTTATGAGTAATGGCCAAGTTCCTCCCTTGTGCAGGTCCTGTGCCTCTGCTCCGTCAGCTGTGTTATCAACCGAATCTCCACTCGTGCCTCATAGGAAGCAGCCAGACCTCACTCTAAAGAAGTCTAAAGAAAATGGAAACCTTAGAGGTAGGGCAAGTCAACAGATATAAGGAAGAGACACCTATTGCTGAGATAAAAAAGGCAGGATGGAAGAAAATTTTCTTACAATCCATATCAAAATGACACCTAACAATGGGACAGGCAAAGTCACAGCTCAGGCTGGTAACAGTCAGACCTACTCAGGTGTGAAGCTTCATAACTAGCCAGTTTAAGTAAATATACTGTCAGGCTTTGAACACTGTCTAGCCCATGAAGTTTGAGGTCTTCCCTAAATACCATTCACAACTCTCCCACTGATACACATGTGGAGAGTTGGGATATGTGTGTACTCTCACAGAGTCTCCTTCTCTTTCTGTCATCAAAATGAAAGTAGAAAATAAAGGCAGGATGAAGAAATGCCAGGCTAAGAGAAAAGGAGCAATAATAGAAAAGGAAGGAGGAAAAAAAGAGTCTGAAACTCACATCTAGTAGTTCCAACCCCCAAACCCAAACAAGGAGCCAGAATGAAATTGATTATGAGCTCTCTCATCTTTACAGCTTTGCACGCAAGCATGATTTTATGTTAGGGCAATTCCTGGCATCACTGACTGTTCTTCCTCAAATGATGCTCAGCAGTCACTGTTGTTCCTTCTTTGTCACTGAGTGTAGCTGAAATCAAAACTCTGTGGTTAGGTGGGAGTCCTGGGCTTTTTAGGCCCCAAACCACCTCTTCAATCAGCACTGGTATCATGTCTCAGAATAGCTTCATATGTAGATGATTGATTAATAGGCAAACTTTCTGCCTCTTCACCACAGGACAAGGACTGCTGTTTGGAACTAATGATAGGAATTTCTACCTTCTCCCTTCACCTTTAGAGTAATAAATAACCCCTAGGTTATGAGAAGGAATTAATTATCCATGTTGATTCACACATCTGATTCATAAAAAGTACACTCCACTGAAACATAGTTCCATTGAACCATAAACCCGTCCAAAAAGAACCCCTTCCCTGCCTTTCTTATCACTCTTGCTCTCAAAAACACACTACTGGTGAATTGAGAGATCCAGTCCTCCTATTTCTTCCCTTTAAGATCTGATTCACAGGGCTATTAGGGGTGAGAGGGCTCACCCTTGTTTGTTAGGGGTGAGAGGGCTCCTTGCCAGTTCCTTCCCCACAGTAACAGCATGTGGACCTCACCCGAATGCTGAGTGGTCTTCAAGGCAAGGTGTTATTTGACTATCTCATCTCACACACTGAGTCAGTGCAGACGTAACTATCAGTGGGACACCCAGAGCCCAACCCCTCCAAACGAGCCTGGACTCCATTTTTCCCTTTCAGTAGTGCTGTTGTAGTCTTCAGCACCAGCAGCAGGTTTGATTTCACAGAATCCTAGAACGGGTAGGTTTGGGAGGGACCAAACTTATCATCTGGTCTGACCCCCCTGCTCAAGAAGGGTCATCCTAGAGCACATTGCACAGAATTGCATCCAGGTGGTTCTGGAATATCTCCAGTGAGGGAGACTCCACAACCTCTCTGGGCAACCTGTTCCAGGGTGTGGTCACCCACACAACAAAGTCCCTCCTTATGCTCATGTGGAACTTACTGTTCCACATCAGTTTCTGCCAAAAGATTTGTTCTCTCTGACATTCTTGACTTTAGCATAGGTCCTGCAATTAGGTTCCTGATCAGATGTCATAAAATTAAGAGGAATAGGGAAGTTCACTGCTCACTGTTACACTTTGCTTAAACAATTTCCCAGAAAAGTGATATTTTTCTGCAAGTGAGATGTAATGATCTCTCGACAGAGGCCAAACTTTACCGCTTGTTCCCTTTTCTGTTGATCTGCACTCAGAACCTGTCCTTTAAATCATCATTCTCCTTGTGTGCAATGCTTTCTGAAAGGAAAATTCATTTCCATGAAGTTAAATGGTCATTAAATAAAATATTAGTTTATGTTGTCAATGTTGTCTTAAAGACACATTCTTGCTAAGCCTGACATGTATAAAACTGTCTCCATCCAGTAGCACTAGAACTGTGGATTCTGCTTAAACCAAACCCACACAGTTGGGGGATAAAAATGCAAGCCACACTCTGACTACATATTTAATTTAAGTGATATCACTCTGCATCAGTAGAAGTGAGGAAAATATACTCAAATGGAGACAGTGTAATTTAACATATATTTAGATTTTTTTAATCTTAGGAAAAAAAGGAAGGGGAGTGGTGGCATTTAGATAAGTGAGAGGCAGTGAAGTCTCTTACTGTTTTCTCCAACCTAGATTGCAACCTCTTTGAAGAGAGCGCTGTAGTTTTGGGCAGTACTTTCAGCAATTGAAAGTAGCGGAGCTCAGGCAACTTTGGATTACATCTTCCACAGCATAGACAATTTTTTGTGAATCAGTGCCAGCTGGAAGTGCTTTACAAATAAAAAATTAAAAAGCTAAAAGAAAAACAGAGTGGGCCAAAGAGAGGAAGAAGGGAAAGGCACTTGACAATAATTTTCAGGATATATTGTAAAAGTTAATGTTGTACACAGTGTACAGACATGAACTTGAGAGTGAAGACTTCTCATCTTCACATTCCCCAAAGGACACACATGCACTCTCCTTCTTCATACTTTCCCAGATCAAAAAAAAAAAACAAAAGGGGGAGAGAGAGAAAGGGAGATGTGTAAGCTTATCATTCCAGTTTTTTCTTAACAGGCAAAAGAATTATCCCACTTAGATGAAGAGACCTCAGTGGTGAAAAATGAGGACTGGTAGTGAATATCCATGCACAATGTCTCTTGAAACTTCGGTCGTTCATAAGTAATTGCTTTTTATCCTTTTCATGCTTGTTAAGCACACCCCCACTGTGTGTGATTCCAAGCAATACTTTGTTACTCCTCTCACTTAATTTACTCCAATTAAGTTTTGGCATCCCTAGACACAAAGAATCTACCTATCAGATGGAGAGTTTCTGCAACAGAGCAATGCTTGGTGAACATGAGATTAAAGTTCCCTTGAGTAGAACTGAGGCATGTCTGTTCAGCAAAGCTGCTACGATAACTTGGGCTTGCATGGAACGTGACGGTATCACTGACAGCAAATTCACCATGCTGGTCTCATGGCAGAGTCTGGCACTAGCAGTTACCTTGTTAGTTTGCACAAAAATGACTGTTCCAAGACATAACTGTGCTAAAAAGGCCTGAAGAGCTTTGGCTTGGGAAAGGTGAAAGGCAACTTCCTCTGTATAGTCAGGCTGTGAAACCTTTCTTTTTAAAGGCTGCACAAAATTAACTGGCGTGCTAATTTCTATCTAAAGTGGTATCAAGTAAGAACCCTTAGCAGCACCTTAGGGCAGAGGTTCAAGAAAACTGTTCTGATACAATGACCAAGTAGGAGGGATCAGTCTAAATCCCTGGCCTCTTCTGCTCTCTTTGCTGATGCATAGTGAAAGCAACTTTCATGGGAATATATAAAAAGCAGGGCTACTGAGATGGGCTCTGACCAGAAACACTCTGATTAATCCTTTCAGAAAACACAGAATTGTGAATTGACAAGACACACAAAAAGGCCATTTGTAAATCTGTCAAAAACTTTTATCCCAAAGAGACACTTAACTGGACTGAATAGATGGACAAGTCAAGCCTTTCAGCTCCAAGACAGGACATGAAGATGAAGACAAATCATCCTTTAGACACTGTGTGGGTCTTGACATATCCATATAGGCCATCCATAGCCTCTCTTGCACTCAGTGGAAGTTTTGTCAGGCATGTGATGTCATGGATTGATATCACAGTAGCCAGGCATCATCTGCTGGATCTAACCTTCACCCCCAGGAGCAGGTCACCTCCCAAAAGGAGATCCTGAGTTACGTGAACACTACCAACACTGCATGATGAGTTACTCAACAAGTAGAATGTGCAGCAAGGGCTGATAGGTGTCTTTGGTAGGACGGGTTCCCTTCAGGAGCAGAAAAATGGAAAATATCTCCTTCATTTCTCATGACCAATACAAACATGGACAAACATTTTGCTTGAAAAGACACGTGCAGTTGAAAAGACAATATAGCACAAGGAATCTAGGCATTCCCTCAGTAAGTGCCAAGAAAGACCCAGTGGTGGTAGCTCATACCCACACTACCAACAAAGAAGCAGCAGATGAGAGGTCCCGAAAGCAAAGTTTAAACAGAGAGGCTGAAAAGGCAGTCCTACATAGTAGCATTCTTCAGTGGTCCTGATTTTATACACTCTGTCAGATAACAGAGTCTCAGTGCATGATTGATTAAACCATGTAGGGAAAGAGGGATTATATTTATTCATATCTGGTAAAATTTCGAAGCAGATTAAGTATATATAAGATGGGTTCCACCCAATCAAAACAGAATCAGTGCTGCTGAATTTAAGATTAAAGACGCTATGAGGCAATTCTAAAATGAAAACCAAGGAAATTATGCCAGATGTGGAAAGTAAATTGTTCAGATTGATCTATTTGTGTGTTCTGAAACCACAGAAAGCCTATGACTCAGAAAAAGGGATAGAACAGAAGGTGAGAAAAACAGAAACAAAAACAAAAACAACCTGGGTAAGCAGAGCATATAAAACTATACAAAATCAAGACAAATGCCCAAATATGTCTATACAAATATTTGCTTTTTAAAATACATTTTAAATGGCAAAATCATTGGCAAATGTCTTTAAAAAATTAATAGGCATTAAGGAATGTTGATGAAAAGAGTAGATTCAGTAGAACACTAATGTACAGATTTTCCAGGACAAGGCAAAGGTTAGAGCTCTGGAATGGGACTACAGACTCCACTCAACTGCTAGCGAACACTCTGACACAGCTTTTGTCTACACCAAAGAGCAAGCAAGGGATAGTTTCCAATATGCAGTGTGGAAAAGGCCTTCTACTGTTGGGGAAAGAGACTGGATACACAAATCTTCCACAACTGCTCTTACAGCCAGAAAGGAACCTTGATCTACTTTATTTGCTAGTACGGATCTAGTCACAGAGTCTACCTTTTTAGCCACTGTGAATGATTGCTACTTGCAGTTATTTGTGAAAGCACACATGAGAACGCAAAGAAACTGATTTAGTCCTGAATAATATACAAGACCTAGTACAAGCTGAAACAGCGAAAGCCACAAGTTTTCTACAATAATATTTTTAGGAAAAGACTGGCAAAAATAAAATAAGCCGAAGAAGCTGTTAAAGAATCAAATGTTTTCAGTGACAAAGAAGCTGTTTAAAGAATCATACAAAAATTTAGAAGTGCACTTAGGCCTTTCATAAGTCTACCCATGCTATGAAATTATGGTTATCATATCCTTAATGTTCTGAAAAAGTAAATGAGGCAAGACACATAGAGAAAAAGGATAACTTATAATGATCTTTTCCAACTACATCCTTCTGTTTAATAAAACATAATTACTTTCTTTACAAGCCTTGCATAACCTATATTCTTACTCAATTGCTTTCTTATCATATGAATCTGTAAAGGAAATTGAACAGTTAATTGCCAAACAAATAATTGAGATAAATAATCAAAGGCTTTAACAGGCCTCAACATCAGAGAAAAAGAAATACCAAATGAAAGCTTTGGAGGAGTACTCAGAAAATAATCCAGGCAACTGCTGACCAATCAGGCTGACTTTTGTACAGGATAGGTGATACAAACTATAATGAAAAATAAAAGTAGTAGAGAAAAATCTTCCGGGGAAGAATTAACATCTCCCTATAAAAGAGAATAGTCGTGCTTATAAAGCTGGTAGAGTTCTTGGAAGAACTCCAGAAGCAAATGGGTACAGGGTTATCCAATTAGTGCATCATACCTAGATGTCTAAAAAGCTTGAAGTCTCTAAAAAATGCATTTCTAAGAAACAAAGAGATAAAAGGAAGGTTATCATGGAAATTAAAGTCATCTAAAGAGAGCAAACAAGTGGGAAAAATTAATGGTTAGTTTTCATATTGCAGGAAAGATTTAAGTGATTTCTCCCAGGAAAATTATGATCTTCAACATAATTATAAATTATCTGTAAGACTGAGTGATAAGAAATCTCTTACCTGAGAGATCTGAGTGACCGAAAAGGCAATATTTTGTCTGGGTTACTCCAACTCTAATGATGAGGGGGAAAAACACTAAGTTATTAGGTATAAATGGGATTTGACATTAGAATCATAGAACCAGGGGTTCATAGAATGCTTTGGGTTGGAAGGATCCAAACTATCTGCCATGGGCAGGGACATCTTCCATTAGACCAGGTATCTCAGAGCCCCATCCGACTTGGCCTTGAAGCTTCTAATGAAGAGCCATCCACAACTTATTTGGGCTACCAGTTTCTGTGTCTTGCCAGCCTCATTTAAAAAAATTTCTTCTTCTAAATCTATCCTCTTTCAGTTTAAAACTGATGCCCATTTTTCTTTCACTACAGACCTTGGTAAAATGTCTCTCTCTGTCTTTCTTATAAACTGCCTTTATATATTGAAAGACCACAATAACGTGACCCTGCAGCCTTCTCCAGGCTGAATAACCCCAACTCTCTCAGCCTGTCATCAGAAGAGAGGTTCTACAGCCCTCCAATCATCTTCATGGCCTCCTCTGGTCCCACTCTAACAGGTCCACATCTTCCTTGCACTGGAGACCCCAGAGCTGGATGCAGCACTCCAGGTGGGGTTTTATGAGAGCAGAGCAGAGGTGTAGAATCATCTCCCTCAACCTTCTGGCCACACTGCTTTTGATGCAGCCTGGGATACTCTTGGTTTTCTGGCCTGTAAGTGCACAGTGAAATATAGAAACACAGACATTCACGTGACTGAAAAAAAATAATTCTAACTATACAAGACCTAAGAACCCGTTAGAGCAGACAAATAATAATGGGAGAGTCCAGTTATCATAGGCTGTCTAAATAACATGTTTTCTTGAATTCAGTTCTGGTTATCTCATATCTGAATGAATACTGTAGAATACTGTGCAGAAACAGAAAAAGTACAAAGTTGTTAGAAGAGTTACATGATCTATAGGAAGAGAGACTAATTACTGTGGAATTCTTCACCTTGGAAAAAAAACAACTGAGAAATTATTTGACAGAAGTTTGTAGCACCTCAAACAAGAGATGGTGAATAAGGAATGATGGTTTATAAATTCTTCTAGAACAAAAGCTAAGGAGCGACTTACCATGCAATTGGCACAAAATGAGTTCAGGAAAATGTGGGCATTATTTTTTTGTTTGTGTGGTTTTATTTATAAACAAATATAGTAATACTTTCCAATCAGACATTATGAAGCCAACAATTAAGTGGTTATAGAAAGGAGTTAGTTGAACTTCTAAAGGCAAGAGACATGAAGCACATATTGTCTACAACACCTTAGATGTAACCTCCAATTCTGGAATGCTCTGGGCCAGATACCAGGTAAATATATCAGTTGAGGATTTAATTATTTGCTGGATACTGTTTCATGTTTACTACACCCAGGCTTTAAGCATCCACTGCAAATATTGGCAGAGACAGAATACTGGGCTAGATGGAATGATTGTTTAGATCTAATGTGTTAGTCTTATCTTCCTATACTACAGTCTCTGCTGCAAGTAGAAGGGAGAAAAAGGGTGTCTTTAGATGCTGAAACAACACCATGAATCTCTCATGAACCTGCAGTGAATGAAATAAACTTGAAAATGTGTGTCAACATCTTATATGCGTCTGAATGCTGCAGGACAAACAGCTTAGAAGATGAAAAAGTACTCATCTCAAAACTTTGCAGTGTATGTGCATGCTGTGAACCAGGAGCCAGAAAATTTTGAAAAGGAGAATAGGAAAACCTACCCAGTTGTTTCAGACAGCTTTAGAACTCCTTCTCTAGACAAACAAATTATCCTTCAAGAAGGAGGACCATATGCTTCTCTATCAAAGAGCTGGAAAGTACAAAACAAATCTGCAGAGGTTTTGAATTAAAGCTAGCTCATGTTGAGTGAGTTTGCAGAGGAGTTTGGGCTCACCCACTGAACATCATGGTGAAACATCTATTGTGTAATATGAGGAGTTGTTAGGATCCAGATTGTAGCATATGGAATCCTGGTAGGCCCTTGAAAAGGCTTGTATAAAGGGCCAAAAGAGGCTCAAGTGCTACTTATTCCCCATGTAGAGAATGTGACACGTTGTGTTTCTTTTCACGGAAATTTCATCTCCAGAGTGAGAGCAGAAGGGAGCAAGCAGAGAGTGAGGAGAAGAGGCAGAGATCATTCAGTGGAGTTCTATGGGAGTAAGGCTGTGTGTACAACGTGCTTGTGAACAAGAAACCAAAAGGACTGCAGGATCAAATAGGTTTGTTTTCCATTCCCCTGTAGAGGTACAGGATTCTATGATTTTATGATTCTCAGAAATTCTCCAGCTGTCATTCCCTGAGGTCTTGGAGGGCTTTCCACTGCAGGTTTCTTTTTCTAGCAAACCATTCAGCTCCATTTTCCTTCCTTACGTAAAAGACAAACCCTGAGATAGCAGAAACAAAACAACAGAGCAGTTCAGCATTGACCTTATTTAGAACCACTGAGAACACAATATACTTCCTCCCCTAATCTCATGCAAATTCAGGTAATATGTTTCTGGTTGATGAAGATTATGATACGGAATAATAAAGTGATTACTTCAGAGCAATGAAAAGAAAAATGTCTACTGCTGAAACACAGGCAGAATCTTTTATGCTTGAGTGGGCAGTGAGGAAAGGGTTGCAATAATCTCATAACTGTATATACACTGCAGTGTAAATAGGGAGCTGTAAAATATGATTTACAGTATTGAATGCTTACCTCTCTTTTTTTGACTATATCAGAAACATCAGTGGCTCATCACACAGATATACAGGCTGTGGGGCTGGAACTACTTAGTGAGAAGCTGTACAGAGAGGGGCATGTCATAATTGGCTCCTGAATCATCACAATGATGATTCCTCTCCTGCATATCAGTGCCTAGCACTGGGAAAGGTAGCAGCAACCTGCTTTTGCACAGTAACTTTGGGGCTTAAGCTAATGATCAGGAAGTTGAAGACCTGGGACTCATGACAGCTTCTAAGTCTTGAATCACCACACCAGGTTACAGTATTGTAAAATGCTTTTTACCACCAGCACTGCACCTGGATCTCATGCAGAAGAGCATGGAGGATTCATAGGATCAGCACCAGAAGAAGTTTATGGAAGTTTTGATTCAGTAACCCAGTAAAAAGTGTATTCCTCTGGCACAGCAGAGCTGTAGATTATGAGCCCTGCTTCCAACATTCATTACAGATTTTATTCAATAATACTTAAATGGATATTGAACAAGGAGTCCCTAGAGCAGAAATTCATTCTGCCCTAAACCGATTGTTATAGTTGCAAAGAAAACCACTGCTCAGTTCCCTTAGTTTGACAATGGCATGTTACTCTGCAAGTTCCAGGCTCCTGAAGTGATCTTCAGACAATAATATCCACTCTGTGGATATTATGTGCTTGTGTCTGTAAATCCTGTCTCCAAATGCCCAGTGAAGTGCAGAGAGACAAAAGGAACAGAGAGCTCTTAGAGTGCTGATGACAATGCAAATGGGCTCCATTCAAAAGCCACTGAGTTGAATAAAAGTTCTCCCACTCACTAATCTTCTTGATTATCAAACCCCAGCAATTCAAGGCCCAGGAAAGTGATGCATATCTAAGATGTGAATCCAGATACAAAATTTACATATGAATTTAAACATCTCCTTTTAGGACACGATTAGAGCACAATCATACAGCCTGGAAGAAATTAATTGTGCCACTCTAGAAAGGCCAAAAAAATATATTGATTACAAAAGGTCTACATTGAAAATCTCTCCAAGTGGTCATCAATATTCTCTATCAGAGGCTATAACTGCGTATATTTTGCTGTCAAATTAAACCAAACTCAATTTGCACACCTTTCAGATTTAAAATCGTATTTCTGAGAATAAAATCCTCAAAAAACAATTCATTTCACTGCAATTTCTGAATCAGCTCTGTCCCATTAACCCAGCAGGAGGAATCAGCTGGCAGAAACACAGAACTCATTATCTCTGTCAAATAACATAGCAAAGTCAGGAGAAAGTGTTCAACCTCAGAGGTGGCATAGCTAACATACAGAATTTTTTGAGGCCTGATCAAACAAGCTAATAGTAATTTTATTGTAACCACAATATTTTAACATATGAAAGGAAATATTTATATGAAGAAATAATATTTTTATTAGTATAGATTTTATATTTGAAAAAAAGAAATTTTTTTTTGAAATGCAAGTCCACCTTCAGGTCTGAAATCAAAGCCTTCTCGCTGGTCACAAAGTCACAGCTCTGAACAAAGGCTCTTTCCTTACACCACTTTCTCTACAGTAAAACTGGGAAAAAATGTCTCCTCTTTCTCAACACATCTTATTACTCAGGAAAAAAAACCCAAAGAATCGATTACACAGTTAAGATTAAGAATATTATGTATAAACAGTCAATGAACTTAAAATAATATGGTATTTTAACACTTATAAATAGAAAAGCTGCAGCAGATTTAAACTTGTGCAGCTTCCCAACATTTCTTGCGTGCCGTTTTCTGTTACCTGCCCCACTCCCTCTCTCTCACTGAACCTTAAGAGTCCTTGGGTTTTCTTTCAGCCATGTTTCTTCTTCCAAATGGTTCTCTACAGCCTACCTTATGTATCCCACTAGCATTACCTTTTTATCCTTAGCATTTGCTGTGATGTACTGTACATTAACATTAAGAAAGCTTTCCTGGACTTCAACATTTTTTTTTTCACATTTTATAGTTACCCTTCTATTACTATCCTGGTTTTTTTTGGGTTTTGGGAGGTTTTTGCCTTAGACAATACCTATTTCATGCTGTAGTGGAAAGGCAGAGATATGAAAGTTCCTTGGTGACTTTTAGATCTATTTTATAAACACATAGAAGTTCAACAAAATTACTCTTAAGAATCTGTTTTCTTTCCAAGGTCTCCAAGCTTGTCTTCTTCTGTTAAGTCTGCATTTCCTGCCATCAGTTTTGCCAGGCAATTTGGTATAATTGCAAGATGATTGTGATCTGTCACAGGATCATAAGGAGGATAAACTGCCCATTGTGGATAAGTCAAAAAGTTTAAAAAACACCAAAGGCAAATACATGTATTTCATGCCAAATTTGTGAAGAGCACTGAGAATGATACTGAGCTACTTCAGGTTTTTCCACATGTTGGACTGGAAGCTTGAAAATGAAACTGGTGGTTTCATTCCTTGGTTTGAAGGTTCATTTTCATCAGACAGTTGCAGCCTCTTTCAGTTATCAGTCTCTTCAGTATTGATTAGTATTTGCCCATTTAACAAATTTCTTTAATCCTCAAAGATTGCTGCCAGGAAAAGTAATCATCTGATTTCAGGATTTTGAAAAGCTGAATAGCCTGCATTTTTGATACATCCTTTTCCCTGCCAGTGATGGAGTCATCATCAGATACAGGCTTCCCAAGTGTTGTCTTGCCCTCAGAAAGTTTCTTGACTTGGTGGTCTTCCTGACCATTATCCATCTTCACACTGGGTTTTAGGCTGTGGAAGCAATAGTCACCAACCTGGCAAAGGAAAACTGGCTCAGTGCTGTCAGGGTTCAACACCACTAAGTTACCCTCTGACAAAGGCTGCTTTCTAGGAAGGCCATTTTCCTTCTGTAAGACAGGCAAAGGAATCTTTGTGGCTTCTGAATGTCCGTTGAGGCCTAAAGGCACAGTAAGATAGTCTCCAAACCTCTCCAGGCGCAATTCAGGAGAAGAGGTTGGTGCCTGACCTGAAACTTGGACCATGACACCAGTTTTCCCAGGAGAAAACTCATGGCAAGAGTGGTCACTGGGGAGCTGGGGCTCCTGTGAGCCACCAGGTGACTCCTCAGCAGTGACAAGTGGAGGATGGGTGGAGGCACTGGCTGATGGCAGTAACAGGCTCTCTGTGGTGATGTACTCCAAGGAACACTGCTGAGGAGATGTGGTACAGCTGAGAGCTTTTGGAGAGCTCTCTTCTTCTGTTTCCATCTTGATGCCTTTCCCACAGACTGGTGGGGCCGATGAGACTTCTTCCTTATCGCTGAGGTGCTGCATCATTTCCTTCTGATCTGTGAGTACGTAGGGCTTTGGAGGACCTGCTCCTGGCTCTTCTTGCCTCTGTGGAGCCTGAGGACAGTCTTCCCTTGGGAGAGTCACATACTGAAGGGAAACTGATTTCTTACGGAGTCCCACCTGGTCCAGTTCCAAGGACTGATGTATATCAGGGTGGGAGGACATCACTGGATTGTACAAGTATGGACCATTGAAAGCAAAGCAAGGGATTGCTGTGTGGGAAGCAATACTTGCATCATCACTGTTTTTCCTTGAAACAGGAAAGGAGTGACCAGCAATCTGACTAGAGCAGAAAACTGGGGCATGCTCTGCCTCATTTAAAGCATGGTATGAGTTCTGTAGGTCCGGTGCAACAAGGGAAACATCTGTCTTTTCAGTCTGCCCTTCAGGGCACTCTGTCAAAGTCTTCGCCTGCCTGAAAGGGGGAAAGTTAAAAGTTGCTCATGAGAGAGATTATTGTGGTAAACATTAAACATAAAACAAGCTTATTTGAAAACACACATAGCTAAACACAGGCTTAGAAAACAATTTTCTTGGAGATGCAGTCTAACCCAGGTAATAAACAATTGTATCCCCTTCTCAAAAGCAACTGGTACAGGCTTTTTAGTGACAGAGCATTTGATTGTATCCTGCCATGATGCAGGGAGTTCTTAGAGGCTATCATCCACAGTGTCACTGTGCTGTTCACTCACCTGTCCAGAACTTGAAGGAAACTAGCCTGCTCCGTCTTCTCTGAAAGGCTGTATTTGTTGAAGTCCAGCTGGTTGCTTGTTGGCCAGTTTCCCAACTGTGCTTTCTAAAAATGAAAAAGCAGACATGACCAAAGAGTAGTGTCTCACTGGCCGTAGAATCAGAAACAGGAACTGTACGTTCCTCATGGACAAAGGTACACTGTGCTGTGTGAAAAACCGGCTGAAGGGCAGGGCCTCAAAGGTTTTAGTGAATGGGGCTACATATGGCTGGTGATCAGTCACCAGCAGTGAACCTCAGAATGCAGTTCTAGGGCCAGTTCAATATATTTATCAATGATCTGGATGCAGGATTTGAAGGCACCATTAGCAAATCTGCTGACAATCCCAAACTGGGAGATGCTGTTGACTCTCTCAAGGGACAAGAGGCCTTGCAGAGGGATCTAGATAGATTGGAGCATTGGACAATCATCAATGGAATGAAATTTAACAAGTCGAAATGCCAGATTCTCCACCTGGAACAGCATAATGCTGGGTACAAGTACAAATTAGGAAAGGAGTAGCTGGAGAGCAGCCCTGCAGAAAGTGTTGGGGGTGCTGGCTCACATCAGTGTGCACCCTGACAGCCAGGAGGGAAAACTCTGTCCTGGGGGTCTTCAAAGATGGCATCATCAGCCAGTCAAAGAGGCAATTATCCTGCTATATTTAGCAATAGTGTGGCCTCACCTTGAGTACTGTGTGAAGTTCTGGGTCCCACAATTTAAGAAGGATTTTAAGGTACTCAAATGCATCCAGAGGAGGACAACAAAGCTGGTAAAAAGGCTACTTTGGAGAAAAGAAGCATGTCAGGCAACCTCACCCCTCTCTATAGCTTTATGAGGAGGGAAAGTCAAGAGGGAGGTGCTGATCTCTTCTGGATATTCAGTGATCAGCATTAGCTAATTAAGCTTGCTAATGACATTGGATTATTTCAGTCAGTTAAAATTTTAAAGTACTGAAAATTTTCTAGCTTGATTTTACATCACAGTGGTGCTGACAAGCGCAGCACAAAGTCTGCTGGTATAAATATAAGAACACTATTACGTTGAGTAGGACCAGCACTTCTCCTAAAAATAATTAATCAGCTAATGAAGATAACTATTCATTGTGGACTAGGAAACAAGAAAGGCTCTTAGGATTTCTGGAAGTCCTGAAAAAGAGAGAGAAATAATGAACCCTTCAAGGTACAGTTCCCTCTTACCCCCACGTAGCTCTGGATCAGGAGACTCTTTCTGGGGTTTGGAATATTTTCCTCCCACGTTTTCTTCTTCCTGCAGCAACAACACAGAGTTTTCAAGATTTGCTTCTCAATGTGACTGCAACCAGAAAAGACTGCACCCCATACACTGTGCTGCTCTGCACAGAGAGGCACCATCAAGGCGATGGCACAGCACCAACTCAACTCTCACCCTTGCACAGACATGGACAAGGCTGCCCACCAAGGTTCATCTCCACATAGACCTCTATCTCATGGCGGACAAGAAGTGCCTTAGCCTTTATGCCACCCACATGGCCAACAGGCTGCTGAATGTCCTAGTTGCAACGCAAGCCTACCTGAGGAAATATTTATAGCTGCAACAAGCAACTATTAGCAAAGTGATGATGAGAGCTGGGAGCATCACTGGGAGAACCACTGGTGGCAGAACTGAAACAGAGAAAAGAGAAATAGGTATCCACCTGTCGAGTGGCCATTTCCCATAACAGGTTTTTCACTCTGGTCACTCTTCACACAGGAAGATCAGGAAAACGCAGGGGTTATGTCAAGAGACAGGATCATAAGGAATACCGTTGGAATACCCTCCAAAGCAGAACAGATCAAACATGGCCTGTACAGCTTACTGACCAAAGGAGTTCATTGTTACCTTTACTGATACATTTTTTAGTTCTTAGTGATGTCAGAGTAAACAATTCATGCTATTAAGAAGATGGTTAGAAACCTCAGTCCATCCTGAACAGGCATGTCTCCAGGCATCTTAGGTCTGCCTGACTCTACAGTTCTGAAGAAATGGGGTCTCAGAGATTTTCTAAGAGCTTTCTCTGCTAACAGCAACAACACCACAGCAATTTCTTCCTGAGTATACTCATCAAAATTTGCCTAACAGTATCACTGCTACAAGTTTCCTCAGAACAAATCATGTCAGATCATATCACTTTGGGCACAAGACTGTATGAGGGCAGATATTCTGCCTCTCAGTCAAGAAACAGCAAAAATATGTAAAGGTTTTATCTCCAGCATACCCTACAGTGTGTTTTACACAACCCTATAGTCACTGTGCAAATATAAAAAACTGATGGCTTATATTCTGTCTTCTTTCAGTCTCAGGCTCTTCAGTCATTGACAGCAGAATGGACTACTGGAACCAGGAAACAAGAATGATCTTTTGGGCAGGATCTCTGTTTCATTTTCCATGTCGAAAACTTTATGGTTAGTTGTACTCACCTTATGAAGGCAAGTATGAAAGAAGCTTTAAAGGTCATTCACCTTATTCACTGGCATTGATGTACTGCAAGGATGCAGGCAGAGAAGCTGCCTTAAGTGACTCCAGATAACTCATGGCTGCACCTCACTCCAACCTCAGCTGAGAGCATATATTTTTCTCAAGAGGCATTTCAGCCATTAACAGTCCATGCAAACCTTACAAAAGCAGCCTGCATGAAAAGTACCGTTCTCAGTCTTCCAGGTGAACTCCTCGCTCCATTCACTCCAAGGCCCCTCATAATCCAGGGGCGTATTCACCCTTGCGCGCATTTTCCCCCTATATTCTGTAGATGCTGCCAGCATCTGCAGAGTGAAGATGAAAGGAGGTTCGTCATTGCTGATACTTAACTTCTGGAGAGTCTGGAAAGAGGAAATAAGCACAAATGACAAGGTAAGAAGAAGTTTCTTTCCATTTGTCCAGCAAAGAAATATCCAGGACTCCTGCACTTTGTGAAAGTTACCTTTTCATATTGGTTGTTTTCCCAGTATTCAACTTGATATCTCTGTGTTATGAAGTTGTATCCCATAGTGTGTTTTACCCATCTCAGTTCATACTCTTGGTTCTCTGTTGCTTTTACTGACACGTTTGCAGGCGGCAGCACCTGAACTGGAACACATGGAATGTCTCAGGGCAACCTACTGGGCCACTGGAAAAAGTGATTCATTTTTTCCCCACTGCAAATTACTTCCAGAGACTGAAAACATGGTTGTTTTGTGCAATACAAGAAGTCTCAGCTTTTTAACATTTCTTAATTCTCTACATCTTCATTTTCTACTCAAATACAATAAACCAATAGACCACTAAATAACAGAAAATCCATACCCATGAATGTTGACAGCACTCCCTGGGTACAGGGAGGTAGTGAAGCAATAGGTAAAACATCGTTACTGGTCCACCACATTTCCAGAGATTTTCATCTCTCTTGGAGCTACCTCCTGATATTTTCACCCTCTGCAAGGAGCTCTCCCATCTTTAGTCTGCAAAAAATAGCTCAAATACCTCCAGATACATGTAGGCAGAAATGATCCATCTGGTGCACCTCACTGGGCAGAGGATTCCTACCTCATAGAGTATTCCAGGGGCCAAGGCACAAACCCCCAAGAGCTCCACTGGCTTCTTGAGAAATCACATAGTGACACACGCCCCACAAACACCTCTCACTACAGCTCCCTGTCACCTGGGACACTCTTGAAGGTCAATCACAGAGAAGTCAGCAGGGTGAAAATCACTCATTGATAAGCTCTGGGTTACAACCTGAATTTCTGCACAGCAGTTTCTGTCACCATCACCTTCCTCAGAGTGCCACTGAGGAACTCCACACTTACATCCCAGAGCTTTGACCTGACACAGTTCCTTTCTTTGTCAGTAATTGATTCTTCTCCCTACTCCCTTTTCTTCCTTGCCACTGTCTTCAGCCCCAGTTGCTCAGACAGGCATCTCTCCAAGAAAGAAAGAAAGAGAAGAAGGAAGAAACAACACAGTAACTAACTGTTCTTGTAGCTTTCAATCAGTTTCTCTTCCGTCTTGGCCCGGACAGACACATTGTACTGGCTCTGGCTGCTGGAATTGCTAACAAGGATCTCACAGCTCTGCACCACATATGGGATGTGGGGCAAAGTCTTCTCATGCACAGGAGAGCATTCCTCTTCTCTGAGGGGAAAAAAAGAGGCTGAACTGAGATCAGGGAATGGGGCAGAGCAGAAACCCCATGGGAGAGGCACAGACATGCTGCCATGGGCAGAGCACGTACTCTGATGATGGAGTGGCCCTGAAGAACAAGCCAAAGAGGACAGAGGTGGTGATCGCTTTCTTCACTTCCCAGCTGCAGGTCAGACGATCTCCACCATTGAAGAGGCAGCGAAAGTTCCTGGGCTGAAGGCCACCTTCAGAGAAACAAGTGACAGGAAAGGTCTGGCTTCTCAGCCAGAGCTTCCCACCCTGCACAGCCCCTCTCCATCCTATACTACCTTCGGGGGTCTTCCATGACGCCTCCATGCTCCACTCACTGTACTGCCCAGAGAAGCCACTGGCCTGCCCCGGTCTGGCTCGCACACGGGCAATGTAGCTGCTCCCTGGGACAAGGTCCTCACGGCTGAGATTGCAGTGAGTGGTGTTGGAGAGCAAGAGTGAGGCGGCTCCCTGTTGTCGGGGGATAAAAGGGAATGGAAGGGAGGGAGGAAATTGGGGAGTTGGGGAATGGAGAAGAGGGGTGGAGGGGGGAAGGAGTGAGAGGATGTGACTGCCAGCTGGCATCTCTCAACAGTCCCACACATGCAGTGGTCCATGTCCATGCTGCCATGCAGTGGTCCTTACTCCCATATTAGAGGGGCTTCAGCATGCATGCTGCCAGCATGGCACAGGAAGGCTGAGGCACAGGCACTCTCAGGCACAATCTCTCCCAACAAGTAGGCCAACTCCTGCAGCTTGCAGAGTCCTGACTGTGTTCACCTCCATCTACACATGTTCATAACTCTCAGTGCAGAATTATGTGGGAATCTGGACAGGATACTTCCCTTAAAAACTAAAGATTAAGCTGACAGATACAGAAGAGAAACATATGAAGATCCATGGAAACAATAGAGCAAAGGATATGGACTCCTAAAAACTAAAAATTAAAAAACAAACAAACAAACAACCAAAAAAACCCAACAAAACAAAACAACAAAAAAATAAAAACAAAAAAAAACTAAAAAAAAATCCCCAACAACACAACCAACCAAACAAACAAACCAAAACAAAACAAAAAAACAAACAACAAAAAACTCCACCAAAAAACTCCAAAACATATCTTTCTCTATGGGGGAGCAACTTCAAATGTATTTTGCCATTTTCCCCTCATGAACCCACAGCCTCCTGTTGGAACATGATTTAATTCAATTTGGGAGGGATTCAGGGCAAAATCAATTCCAACTCAAAACCCAAGCACAGCATCCCTTTTTGTTTTTTTTCAGTGGAGAAGAGAGCTTTACTTTCAGTTCACGACAAATGATATTTCACTGGGCAAGTCACTTGCAAATAGAAAGAGAGCCCCTTCTACCTGACCCAAAAAAACATTTTTTGCATCTTCTTAGTACCTGAGAATGGAAAGGCCATTAATTCACACAACTTTTAGCACAGACTTTCAATTGCCCAAAATGGCGCAGCCCAACCCAGGACAGCTCAGCTCCTCCACTCTTACCTCCCAGGACTCCCATTCCCGCTTGTAAGTGACTTCATACTCCAGTGCATTGCCCAGCATTTGGCTTTCATCAGCTGTTTTCCAGGTCAGTGAGAAGTCTCCTGATGTCATCAAGCTGACTGAGAGGTTCTGAGGTGGAAGGGGCTGAACTGGAAGGTGTTGGTACAACATATGAGTAGAGATAGTGAGGGAAGAACACAAAGAGGGCAAGAGAACATCTAGGTAAGCTTCCCCATTTCCAGAGTATGTTATCCCTGCCACACTAAGTATCTTCTGCTTGACTAGCTCCTGAGATGATACCAGGTCCAGCTGCTCCCAGAAACTTGCCTTTTCCTCTCCCTGACCCACCCTTTCAATGTGGACCTCTTTGGCAGTTTTCATGATGGAAGTGGAATTCAGTTCTTGGCTGAATGGCAAATACAGTCCCAAAGATCCTTAAAATTCATTGGAAAATGAGAATTTGGTATTTAAGTCTTACCATTTTGGAAAAGATCAACATTTAGTTCTGCTTGAAGCATCTTGTTAGGTTTGAAGCCATAAATATCTTCTACACCCATTCCAAAATAGTCTGTAGAGTTGCGACAAACCCAGCGCACATACACATCAGGAGTCTCATGTAAGTCATTTTCTGTCTGGCGTTTGCAATACATCTCCTTGTTCTCCCTGTGTATAAAGTCATCTATAAAGATCTGATCTGGAGACCTACAGTTAACACAAAATTAAATACTTGAAACCAATTTCATCCCATTCTGTTGTTATAATTTACTAAGGCACTTATATCCTCTTCTCACCATATCTATTAGTCCTGTTTTGTATCAGTTGACATGACAAATATTTTTAACACCACGATTTTTGTCAAATGCCTCCCCATTTCAAAGTTGTACAGCAGAATGCTACATTTTAGTACCAGTCTGTTATTGTTACTTTTTAGCCTAGCTCTATGTAATCTCATATTTTAGGTGAGAAATAGTATGATGAAAATTAATGTCATGTAAATGCACCTTTTACTCAAAGTGAAAGGCAGTAAAGTTCTGATGATCCTTAGCTTATTGAAGACATTCGTTTTGCAGTCCCAAAAAGACACTTAAAAAAAAATTGTCCAACCAAAATGTACTTCTGTATCCTTTGTAGTTCTGTTCTGACAAGGGACCTCAAACATTCATTAAAGAGTTCATCCAAAATGTTAATCATTCTTTCAGATCGCCTTTCTCCAGGCCAAGGAACATCATGAAAATTAGAAACAGTATTTTAAACTAGGCAGGAGAGGGAAATATTTGTGTGTTTGCAGTAGCCTTAGCTGCTGGAGAGAAGTGTTGCTTTTTTTTGTACTCTGGAATATTTTTGTGCTTGTGGCTTCATGCCCAGTATATTATATTGTTCCAGTTCAGATGAGAAATATTAACTTGCAAATATTTAAGGCCAAATGCTGTCTTCCAGGATAAGATGGAGTCTTCTAGCCAACTATATGTCAGCAAGCATTATTCAGCACTATTGCTAGTTTTAAAAGTTGAGTATTAGCAAGGAAACCAGGGAAATTGCTGAAATATGGGTGGGACTGACCATACATGTGCATAACCTTAAACAAAAGAGTAAACCCAAAGGTTGTGAAGTCCTAAAGATATTTCTGTCTACTCACCATTACCCTATAGTTTGGGATTTAATCAACTGTTCTTCATCTATGAGCCGATGGTGTTTAATTGCTGGCTGTTTTGATTTCAGCTGTGTGATTGTCCATGTTTAATACTCACTCATCTGATGAGTTCAGTCATGTTTCATGATCCACACATTCCATCAAGTAACAATGTTGCAGAGAATCCTCCAAAAGTCCAAATAACTTTATATCATCTTTTCCCAGAAGCCTTAACTTCAAGGTCCTGTTCCAAAGTTCTTCTACTGATCTCAGTTGCTTTTAGATCTATTAATTCTCTCTTGTTTGCAATAAAATTAAGAGTTCTTTCTCTTTACTTTCCTTCCTGTATTCCCATACTCTAAATCATTTTCTTCTCAGCCATCCATCTTTGCCTTCCTCTCTCCCCTAACTATTCCTCCCTTCTGTCCTTTCTTACCCTCACAATCGATCCAGTCTGATGATTCGGTTCCCTTTTCAAAAGGAAACAGATGTAACAGAGAGATACTGTCATAAACACACCAGTATCTCTGGGAGGAAAACCGATAGCACAGATGAACTTACCAGTCTTCTCTATCTCACAAACACAGAGTCTATACATGTTGCTCAGAAGTGATCAAAACCACATTCTCAGTGATGCTTCTAAATTGACAAAATGACACGGGGAATGCCTTCTTCCTTTTGGGTTTTATAAAAACTGTCCTTTATGCTCACATTTTTCTGACACCATCTTCTGCCCTCCATTATTAGCATCCTATATGCCCCTTCTTATTTCTAATCTATTATCTCACAACAAAATCATGGAAAATAATTGTAAAGGTGAAAAAACTAACTCCACTAGCATGGCCTATTCATTATTCCCTTCCTAAATGAGGCCTCAGAAGCAGGTACAACTTTTGTTTTAACCCAATGACAGAAAGAGGTGGGCATGTTTTCTTAAAATCTGCCTGCTGGTCTCTAGGATTCCAAGTTATGGCCAGTTTCCCTTTGGTCTTTTATCCAGCTCAGCACATTATAGGTACTTACATTATAACATCATCCCTGTGGTAAAGAATCATACCAACAAGGTCATGAGCATCCGAATGCTCCATCCATGTGCAGGTGACCTGTGAGTTGTAGTCATTCAAGCAGCTCAAGCTTTTCATAGGGATGCTCTCTGAGAAAGGAATTCAGGCAAAAAAAAAAAAGGATGCAGTGACTACAAACGTAAATAGTGAAAGACAGTAGGAGTACAAAACAGGTAAGGCACTGATAACAGTACTCTCCTCTTGCCACCAGAAAATTATAGAATTGTAGGATGGTTTGGATTGGAAGGGACACCAAAGATCATCAAGTTCCAACCCCCCTGCCATGGACAGGGACACCTTCCACTAGGCCAGGTTGCTCAGAGCCCTGAACTTGGCCCCGAACACCTCCAGGGATTGGGCACAGTTCGATGAAAATATGTACAGTTGTGGCCATTCTGCACATCTCTACAATACACAAGTCTCCAAACCAAGCTATAACTACCCACAGTTGAGATCTTTGTGCCTGCAAGGAATATAATTCCAGCCAAGGTATCACTTTCACAACACTGATTATTTCCAAGGATTAGTAGACACCATGGACAGCAGGCACATAGCAATCATTTCGTCTTTGTTGTGTTGGTGTATAGACTTCTTTGCCACTAACTTCCTAGTAAACATTATGATGTTAGAAAGGTATATTTAAAAGTGAGATGCTCTGAGAATAGTCTTGTTATGACTCAGAATAATGCCCAAACTAATTTATTGGAACTAGATTCATGATCCAGAAACAGCCAGACCGCTCGTGAGAGATTTTTTTTTTAAGTTCACAATTGTTAAGTTGGAAAATACAGACTTGCCTCTAGCACATGCACTAGGAGGCAAGTTGCTTTCTTATCCTGCTTTATTTTCTCTGAAGGTAATATCTGTGCTGTGCTATTGGGATGTTGCAGCTTCAGATGACAAAGATATCAGTGTGCATACATGAGTGTGCTCCCTCAAGTAGTTTTTCATGATGAGAGCTACTATCAGCTTATTTAAGGGGCTTTTTAGGGGTAAAGAGTAGCTCTCATTGCATGAGAAAGGAAAGATATTAAACTCAGAAACACAAGCAATGGATATGGCAGATGGTCTCTTTATCTGTCAGCAATTCCACGGGAAGAAAATCAGGTCATCTGGATGTTGCTCTTGGTAGCCCCCACCACCCTGTCTTGTGTCTGTCCACATGACTACACTCCTGTACAGTTCCCCTGGAATTATGCAGCCCTTCATTTTCCTGTTTTCACTAATTATCAGGGTCTACTCCTTCTTTCCATTCACTCATTATCCAGTCAGCTTATTTATCTCATCCATTTATCCAGTATTTCGCCTGTCCTTACCACCAACATACAACTGATTTGTCTGCACATGCACCTGCTACACACTAGTTTTAATCACGATGTCTGTTCTCCTATAGTAGAAAAGATGGTATAGAAGGAAGCAGAAAAGCAGGCAAAAAATGAGGAAGATCATTAGTTGAAAGAAGCAAACAGATACAAAAAGAAAGGCAATGAAGGAAGGAAAGATAAAAGAGAATATAAATTTGAATCTCACCTCGAATGGCTTGAACACTGAAGACCAAATACAGGTTCAGCAGCAGGATGAAAATCTCTTTCGTGTTCATACTGTACTTTGCCTGCAGGCTTGATCCTAATTCAGATCATAGTCTTCTGCTTACTGTAGAGCTGCTTGTTTTCATTTCACATAAAGAGAAGTAAAACTGAATGTGGGAACTTCTTTTATATTTGTGTTGGAGTGGCATTCAGAAAGAACTTCTACCAAGCATTTATTGTAGGACAAAATTCATGTCTTCTTGTTGTGTGAGCTTGCAATACAAGCAAAGAATGAAGCGAATGCACATTTGCAGGAATTCTGTCAGCTGAGTAGCAACAAGAAACATTCCTGATCTGTGAAGAGAACTCAGCCTTCAAATTTATTCATCCTTCTCCTCTTTATGCTCAAAGCCTTCCTAATGAGCCACTACAGTGTTCTGTTTCTTACCCTTCCTCAAAAATATGATCTCCAGCCACATAATTCCTGGGAGCTATAGTGGTTGAATTTCCATATTCATTCACTTTCAGATTTTTCATCAACATGCTACTTTTCTAGCTGCTCCTCAAACAATTTGCAAATTGTACGCATAATACCAAAGAAACTATTTTCTTTGGTGATTGTAGAGAGTGAGAGTAGATTGAGCAGTTCCAAGACCACGGACCACACCGTTCATACTGGAATTCAAGTCCTTTTGGCCATTTCTCATTGCTCTCTCAAAAGCATAATGCACTCACCTACTTAAGTACATTACAGATCTGAGACTTTTTTCTACTTTAGGGAAGCATGGAAAAACTCCTTTTAAATTCCTATTGACTTTCAGACTCTTGAACATCAATTCCTTATGCAAGAAACAACTGGCTGAGCCAATGATATTGAATAGTCATTACAGCTAAGGAATCCCTTAGTCACTCACAAGCCTTTGTATGAGGGCAGACTCTGCCATTTTGCTTCCCCCAGAAAGGAAACCATTCCCTTACCTGGACCCAGAGATGTCTGTGAGGCAGATCATTCAACCTGATGGGTGAATCTCCCTGTCCAGCCTGCCCCCACAGCACCAGAATCCTCTGATGCAGAAACCAGCAACCCCACACTTGCCTAGAACTGGAGACAGAGGGTATCAACCAAGCACAGGATTTTCTTGGCAAGTAAGTCTTCAAAATAAATGCTGCATCTTCCGTGCATCAGAAATGCCACTTTCAGAGAAGCAGACCCCACCCCTTCAAGGGAAGTCTATGCAATTTCTTGTAAAATAGGAAGTTTGTAGTTCCTATTTTAGCCCCCAGAGTATGCACTTAAATGGCACTAAGGGAAGGGAGGGAAAGGAAGTTTGTCAATCTGCGTGTTAGCAATTACCAGATCATGGGACTAATGTATTTTAAGAAAAAGAAAGGATTGACTGCAGCAGAAGTAAGGAAGACAAAGAAAGAATTTCTGGTTTTCACTCCAGTGATGTTTCTTGCTTTAATCTAGACTAGACAATCTTCATGGCAGGGATCACACTGGACTTTCATTTGTACGTCTATATTGGGGACTAGTGAACTACCTTTATTTCTGTAACCCTTTAATTTGAGCAATATTTCTAAAAGCAAGTTTTACCTATTTCAACAACAATTAATAAGTGCTAGAGTACATAGAAGAAACAAAAGAAAATTGATGAGAAGAGTTGATCTGAAGTTATCCTACAACCAAGGCAGCCATGCTCTTTTGATCCAACTTTAAAATTTAGGCCAGTAGCCTTCAATAATAAGATCTCTAGGAAAGTTAGGTAGCCATAGGGAAAACATACACTCACGTTTTTGCTCTGGAGGGTAAACTATGGAAGACTGAGCCCCCAGATACAGAATATAACTGCTGGAGTCTGTCTATCCTGCACTGATACATACTACACCTCCTCTAAATTCCTGGAGAACTGACCAAAACCACAGTTAGCTCAGTTACGCTCTCACCAGAACTGCAGCAATAAACAAGGGGAAAAAAGTATAATGTGAATAAGAGAAACATGCAGAGCAAGATGAAGAACATGAGAATATCTGAGGAAACTGTGTGTCAGGAGGTGTCTATATAAAACCTGCAGACAAGAAGGGGAATATGTGACTTTGCTGGATGGGCAGAATTTACTTTGTATGGAGTATAAAGGCAGAGAGGAATTATCCTGCTCTGATTTTCAGAGGCCAGTATGTTTATTTCTTCCCCCACCCTTAGAAAAGAGGTTTCTTTTTTCCCAACAGACATTTTCCCTCCCTCCCCTTCCTCTCTGAAAATGTTCCTCCGTTTTCAGACATACATGCTGCGTTGCTGTTTACATCACAGGATCTAGCTGTAAGTGAAAATCTTCAGATGTCATTTGCTCTGTTAAACTCCAGGAACAGGTAACAAGTAATCCTGCACACCAGAAGCTTTGCAGACCATGCATGCCATTAGGTTTCAAACTTACAATATATTTTCTTATGTATCACAACATGTAAGATCACTGACATTATCATTGCATATTGCTTCATCTCCTTTCTAAACTGTAATGTCTTTGAAGCAGGAAGTTACATTTTGTAATAGTTCAGTAAAATAATGTCAACCAAATCCCCCCCCAAAAAAAAACCACTTTTAAATAAAAATTGATAAACTCATATTTAACTTTATTTGTTGAAGAATCTGATACAGTAATTTCTTGTTAGTTCTCCTTTGAAATGAAGTGTCTGAAAGCAGAAGATAGACAGAGAATAAACTCCTGTTTGAATAGTCATCATGCATGTTTTCCCAGAATGCAGAAATAAGTAGTCTGTACAATTACGAAAAGGTCTATGAGGAACACCACAGGTGTACTAAGTTTGATTCAAAAAATTCAATATATTGGGCAGTGGAAAGAAGAAAGCTAAGGTGGGCTGCAGTTTCTTCACTGAAGTACAAAAAAGTTTTCTTGATCTTTCTAGAAGAAACTCTGAATGCCTGGTCAGACTCCAACATGACAGAAATAATTATGCACTGGCACACAAATGATCATATCAGCAAATGAAGAGAAAATTATGGCAATCTAGAAAAAAAAGAAAAGTTTATGAAGGCATTCTGGACAAATAATTAGCTCTGGGAGTGAGTATAGAGATTAGAGCAGGTCTTGGGACTCTGGCCATCTCTATTGCAAGCTAACACTGACTTGCTTTGTGAATATGGCCAGTGATTTTATTTCTCTATTCCTCTCCTTCTCTGGTCTCTATGTAGATGTCTCTTGCAGAGGAGTGCTAAAAAGCTGTAGAAGCTAAGTACAGATTTTACATTGAAAGGTAACATATTACTAAAAATTACTCTTTTCAAGGTCACTTCAAAGCCATATTAAAGGAAACTGCTTGAATAGAGGGATTATTAAAGGACTGTATAGCTACCTACTGGAATATATCTATATAGCACTTACATTGCTCCTACTATTTGAGTAGCATCTATTCCTGGACTGGTGTTGTAGACACCCAAGTCATCTTTGTGAGTGATGTGCAACTTCCAAGGAAAAAAGTGCTTCTCAGAGGGCCTTGTCCTGCTCTGAGATACCATGAGTTCAACATCCTCATCGGAGAGCAACCGGATCAGATCCCCGTCAAGGTCCCGATAATTCAAAGCAATGTCATCTTGGTCAAACTCCCGCCTGGTAGAAAAGGAATGGATTGATCCCCAGAAATCAAGGAATGCCTGGGCGGTGCTACATGATGAACAACATACTGACAATCTAATTAACTCTGCTAAAAGCCACATAAAGTCTTGCATGTGTTGGCATTCTTGATACAGCTAGTACTGGAAATTATACAGCCACATTCGTGCTGCGCTGTGTTTAAGCTAAGAAATCTATCAGAACCAAGAACCTTTTACAGTAACACCACATAAATGGGACAGTTAATCTGTATGTTTGATAAAATTCCCATACAAAAAATGTTGACTGTAGTTACTACCCACTTTTGCCTACTTACAGTTGCTTTTTTTCTGAGAAGTGTAAGAGTATTAGCATAGGTGTTCTATTACTAATATTTGATGTTCTAAAGTGTTGATATTCAACACTAGATCAAGTTAGTTTAACACTAGTTTAGCAGGTGTTAGAAGGTGGAGTCCTGCATCCTGAAGAAGTGTATTAGACAAAAGATGTTTTCAAGGAGTCATTGCTCTGACCTTAGAACAAAAATGGAAACTTCTACACAGCATAAGTGAATCGGAAGTGTGGGTCATTCCATACTTATTGACAATCCCAAGGAAGATAGGTGTTTGCACAGATGGCCCTAGGCCAAGTGAAAGTACAACTTCTTCAAGACATTTGAAAAGTATTTCACACCCAAAACCTGGTGATGACCAAGTAGAATGTGAAAAATCTAGGACTGGCATAAGCTTGACAAATGTTTAAGTATTAAATATACAACTAACTGCTTGCATTGTACCTCATCAATTCCATGAGATCTTTGAATGATGGAATGCTGCTCAGATCCTCTTCCACTGAGATATCCCTGTAATCAGAACAAATCTATTCATTACATATCATGAAAAGAGAATTATTGGTGCTTTTTCAGCAATAATCTGGAATACTATTTTCTTATTACCTGATAGTGCTCACAGTCTCACTGTGGTAATAACAGCGGACTTTATTGACTGTGTCTTCCTGCTGTGGTAAATCTTTTATGATCTTCACAAAAGCACGTGGGAAAATCCCAGTGGCATCATTAGCAGTTCCCTGGAATGATGGGAAATATTAGAATCAAGAAAACCACGCCATTTTGGCCACATGCATAGGTTCTGGAATTCAATTAATTTCCACAGAAACAACAATAAGAATTTTTCTACTATAATCCAGAAAAGAAAGGCTATGGAAGTGACCTGATGGCATCCCTACAAAAAGATTATACAATTGCATAGTCAAATACCAGGCAGGAGAGTGAAACAGCGTGTAAAAAATGAAAGTCAGATGGTTAGCAAGGAAGGCTGTGGTGTTTGAGCAAGCAGAGATATCATATCAGCAAACACGCAGTATGTTCTCCTCATCCTCTTTCAGAAGACTGCTGCATTACCCAAGTTCTCTCTAATCAGGCTGACGTGTGTTGTGGTATGAAGCATGAAGCATGCAGCAACTCACCCTGAGGCAAAAAACCAATTAATCACTGAAATGGAGTTTCCATCTCCTTTCTGTGGCCTTTCTGTGTTCTAATCACTTCCAAAGAATTTAAGAACATTCCAGCAGAAAAAAATGCAACTGAAAACTAAGTCTGGAGGGCAGAAAATTTGTAAGCTAAAAACCATCAAGGAACAAAGCAATTACAAATTTGGAATCAAGGATTTATTCTTGACAGTAAGACCTGATGGTGGTAGAGTTTCTCCTTGAAAGGAGGAGACAGGTCACAAGGATTAGGAGAACCCTTTCTACTCATATATGTCAAGCTATGCTAATAATTCAGTATTGCTCTTGCAGTCTTACCTCCAACCAGTCTTTATTTACTCTGCTGAGTAGGTAGATCAAGTCTCCCTTCTTGAAGCTGAGTTCCAGTTTATTGGTTCCAGGAAAATCAAACAGTGCCTAAGGAAAGTAATAATATTGAAATTACTAATTCACAGAATTACAAAAGTAAATCTTTTTTTCTGTTCTGTACTTGAGGTGAAAGCATAAAGCAGCAAGATAGTGTGCATTTTGTCATCACAGAACTATTTCTGGGATAAGGTCACATATATTTGACCATAGTCTGCAGTTCTCACAATTTCTTCTCCTACTCAACACACACAAAAATGCTTTGAAGAAATAGTGAAAGCACTAGGATAAACATGGCCCTGAGAGAACTGCACGCTAGGATTCTTAAAGCAACAGAACCCTGAGCACCAGAGAAATAAATATAAATAAGCTGAAAACACTTAAGAGCAAATAAGACAACAGAGCTGAAGACAACTGACAGCTTGAAATCCTGAGAATTGAAGAGATATTTCTGGTTGCAGCTTTACAACTTTTAGATTCGCTGCAAAATATCATAAAAAACCTTAAAAAATTGCAGAAGTGTTGTGTCCTAATTTCAGAGTAAGTAACTGCTGCTCTTACATCTAGCTTTCAGGTCTATATGCTGAACTGAGAGATCTGGGGAAGCCTGGGAAATTGACATATAGTTAAAATGGAACTTAGATGTCCTCTTCAGGGGGAAAAAAAAAAAGGAAGTACATGCTACCATCCTAACAAACTGTTCTTGGATAATTAATGTTGCTGAGTTACAAAAATGCACAGCTCCCCCATTGTCCTTAGAGAACATGATTGCAATTTAAACACCCTTAGAGGAACAAAAACAAAAAGGTGTTCTCTGTTCTGTGTTGAGATAGTTCTTTCAGTCTTATTAATGCCAAAGTTCTCCCAACAATAAAAATAAAAGACAATGGCTACTGCTGTGCTCGTAGATCATATGTCTATTTAATAGCTCTTTCAAAAGCTTTTTTTACCTCTTGAAAAGTTTTGGTAGGTATAATCAATATTAATAAATTCATAGATAAAACCCAAGAGGCATGACTGTTCCAAGACCTGTCACTGTCAGTGTGAAAACCAAAACCAACAAACCTCAAAGCATTTGATGGCTTTTTTTAATCTTACATAGCAAAGTTCCAGGAAGGAAGACGATGCTCAGACAAGTACTGGTTACAAAGCAGTCCCATGTGCTTAATACTGAGACAACATACCACAAAAGACAAGGGTATAGGCACTTTTCAGTAGAACACTTGTGCTACAGAAAATACTGAGATGCCTCACCTGCAAAGCTTTTAAACATATGCTGAAGTCAATGAAGCTGAAGCTTGTGCTTGTTATAAATTTAATTTATGATTATCACTATGAAAATAGGCACCATTTGGCAGCAAGCTGTACATGTCTCATTTTTGAATGTCCTGTCATTCTGACTTCACAATGGACCTTCTTACTACTCAAGTGATGAGGAACAAAACACTTCTTTCCATCCTTTGTTTCACTCCCTGTTGTTAAAATCAATTGTTTTTCTCTGTTGATTTCACTTTCTTCCCCCAGGTTCTAATTGGAAAAGGCAACTTGATGGATGAGGTACCAAAGTAAAACAGAGTTTAATCTCCTATCCTGTGACAGGTTGTGCAGAGTACTCACCTCAGCCCGCGGAGCTGCTGTGCGGTCAAAAATAGGTACTTGATGTGAAATGCTTTTACTGCAAAGAAAGGGGACAGCAGGGAGATAAACATGCCTTTCTAGTCATAAAAAATGCTACACAATCAGTAGTACAATGTCTGCATTTTTACTATTTAAGAGGCAGGCAAGCCATAGACCACTGGAGAAACTGCATGAAAATGAATCTGTGTGCAGCACTGAAGTAAAAAAATATGGATGCAACAACATTGCCCTAGTTCCCTCAGTTTCAGTTCAGAGTAGCAGCAATCTGATGGTGTCTTCTGTTGAGAACAGATGGAATTTTCAATACAGTCAGTATCCTGGACTTCCACAGCACTGCTCAGCCCCCCTACTCTGCCTTCTGGGCATCTCTGTTTCTAGCATTTATGGCATTTAGTTCAAACTCTGTCATCATACACACATGCAATTTCTGCAGTGTTTGAGGCAAGTGAAAAGGAAGCGGGTCCATCTTTGCTATGCTGAAAGGAGAATTAATTTATTTGAAGGGTAATGAAGTATGGCATCTACTTAACAGCTCTGCAAAGGGGTGTCAATGTTGCTATGTAGGACAGGTCCCTGTTTAGACAAAGGACAGAAACAAATTAAATATTCAGTTTCATTTAGTGTCTGAACCAGATCTCACTGAATTCATTGCCAAAACTCACATTGACACACATTGACTTCAGTGGTGCAAGTCTATGTCATTAAGCTTGGCCTGTATATTCTGCACATTATAATAGAGATTACCATTAAAGAAATACAGGCAGATAGAACTGGACAGTATTTTTTAAAAGCAAGCTATACTCCCCTTTTGGAATTTTCCTGTAATGCAAGTACCACATCCACTTTAAAAATCTGAGATTACTGAAAAGAAGAAATACTCTGTGTTCACTCTACCACAAAGATCCTCATATTGGGAATTCATGGATTCACATGGGAAACACAGTGGTGACCCTCATCTCTCTCTCTCCCTCCCAAAACTGGACAGCATCTTTTACATCAAGAAATGCTGAAAAAACATGTCAATCACTTACACTCGGCGTGTCCGAGGGCGAAGCCGTCTCAGTCTGTGAGGCACCTGCTCGCTATCGAAGGTTGAGTGGTAGAAGAACAGTCGTACATCTTCATCCATCAACACCCAAGCAGGGAGGCAGAGTAGGTTCTGTGCCAAGAGCAAGGAGGAAGCAGAGTGTAGCAGTGGGAGAGACCAATTCTCTATTTATTTACATGCAACAAATATGCCTCTCTGACCTACAGGATCATGAAGGATATTCATTACTGCCAGAAATCTCTCTCCTCTCCCTTCTCACTCAGCAGGACACAGCTGAACAGCTGACAGTTTCTCTTCTTTACTCCTGGAGTTGGCCAATGTATTGCTTCACTCTTTTTGTACCTGATTTACTGCAGGAGTAAATTGTTTTTTGTGTTTCCCTTCAGAACATGAGTGACTGTGGAAAGAAGGCAATCTTAAGTCATGTAAGCCTTGGCCAGTGTTTCAAGCTTTTAGTGATTTAAAGTCAGGTCTTCAGTTAACCTGCACACAAAGAATTTCTGTCCTTGATGTTTACTGGATGCATCTTCACTGTAGAGCAGGTATAACCAGAAGCCCACCTGTCCTGACTCTGACTGTGACAGAGCCAGTTTTCTTCTTAGTAGCTGGTACAGTGCTGTGTGTTGGATTTAGCACGAGAATGATGTTGGTAACACACTGCTGTTTTAGTTGCTTCTAACCAGTGGCTTACTAAACCAAGGACTTTTCAGTTTCCATGCTCGGCTAGTGAGGAGCTGCACAAGAAGCCAGGAGGGACCATGGCCAGGACAGCTGATCCGAATTGGCCAAAGGGGTATTCCATGCCATAGAATGCCCAGTATATAAACTGTGAGGAGTTGGCTTGGAGCCACTGGTCACTGCTCAGAGGACTGGCTGGGTATCAGTCAGCAGCTGGTGAGCAGTTGTATTGTGCATCACTTGTTTAGTTTTTTCTTTAGTTTTATTTCTCTCTGTCTTTTTCATTATCTCCCTTTAAATTACAATTATTAGGATTATATTTTACTTTACCTCAATTATTAAACTTTTCTTATCTCAACCCACGGGTTTCACCTTTTTCTGATTCTCCTCCCTATTCTGTTACAGGAGTGAGTGAGTGGCTGCACGGTATTTAGTTGGTGGGCAAGGTTAAAACACAACCCACACACCATTCTCCCAGTCTTTTAGACATACATACAAATTCTGTATTCATGCAGTACCTGGAGATTCACCGTTTCCTCATACATCTTGGGCTGGGAGATTTTTTGCTAAGGGTATCTATCTGTACACGAAGGGAGTGAGTGAGCCTCTGTGAACAGTGTACTCCAGCAGATCCTACAGTCTGAACAATCTGGGGAAGAGGACTGCAGGTTGTACCACAGTGTGTGCACTGTGTATTCAGAAAAATCAATACAGAGAGAAGCAGATACCTAGGACTGTAACAGTACTGTCTCTCTTAGCTGATTTCAAGGGGTAAATATCTGCAGTGCTCAGTGCATTTTCCACCTTAAAATTAAGTTTTACCTTCATGTAGACATTTAGGATAGGAATCCTGTTCTCAGCAATTTCCCTTTTGGCACCAACAAAAACTTTTCCTGGAAAATATAAAACCTGTGACAGTTATTGAAGAAAAAACAAAGGAGGTTGTCAGAGAAATGAAGCAATCAGGAGAAAATAGGATCTCCAAGAAAATACATATTTTCTAAAGCATTTTATGTTTCTAAATGAACTTTACCACAAGTGAAGGTACTGCCAATGGAGCTTGACTTCTCTGGCATCTACAGCTGGGAACTAGTTCCTTGTCACAACTAGTTCCCTCAATGAATTCCTCTTTGGGACAGCCTGGGGCTGATAAAGCTGCTAATCATGGAAAGACTTGGTAGTGACAGCTTACCTGGCAATACAGGGAGCGTGCAGGTGAATGGGCCATTATCACTCTCTGGCCCATATCTCTCCTCTAGTTTGGTGTGCAGGGCATAGAACTCACGATAGCGTCGGAAAATCAAGTATCTGCCACGACCCTTAAGCTTTACTTCAATGACAAACATCTGAAACAGAGAAGAGAGATTCAGGCTGATATTCATACTCATAAATACTTACCAAATGAAAGTAAGGCAATAGGATCATAAGATCAGTGCTCCATTAGAGGGAATATTCTCTTAGGGGCAGAGTGGAAAGCAAGCTTTCAGTTAAGCATCTGCAGACTCAAGAACTAGAAAATAACAAGTTAGCACCAGTGTGGCATATTTGTGGGTCTGGATTTCCCATGATGCATATCCCTGTGGCTGCTTTACTTTATGTTATATAATCTTAAAAGGAAACATGAAATGACTAGATTCTACTTTATGCTTACACACATTCCCTCAGTGACAAACAAAACACATTAGGGAGGTAAATACAAATATTTTACAGTGAGATGCTTTGGACACCTAAGTCTATAGACAGGCCTCTAAATGAATCGATTTTCAGAATTGAAAGCATTCATACTTCTTTTTGACTTTAAGGTACACAATTTCAGAAATTATGGTCTGACTGCCTCCAACCAGTATTTTATTTCTTATCTCCTGACAAAATTGCTTTGCTCTAAAGAAACCTATGATTTCCATACACTGACCTTTGAGTCACACTGCAGCCAGATCCTTCAGAAAACATAAAGACAGAGCAATCAAACATCACTACATTCCAGACTAAAACCTGTGTACTGCAGTGGGAAGGGTTTATGAGCAAAGTCTCCAGCAGAAGTCAGACTGAGCTGGTCATATTCAAAATCTTCAGAACCTTAGTGCTTTTCCCTACTATTCCCTTCTTGTGTGCTCTTTCATATTTTATTAATATGCTATCTTCTGTGGAGATGGGAGCATCCTAACTTGCCAGTACCAAGGAATAATGACTCTACCCTTCTACCCTTCTTGAACTCCTTTACCACTCTCTTCAGCAAAGGTACAGCACTCCAACAGGAAAAGAATTGGAGATTAGGTAAGAATTTAGAAAACAAGTGATATTAGAGGATACCTCTGTCACATTTCACTCAGAAAATAATTTTTTAGACTAAATCTATGATAGACTATCCTCCATTCTAGAAAAAAACAAGCACTGAGAAGTTTTCCACATGGAACTATTCATAGCAAAAAGCAATTACACCAGATTAACTGCATTTTGCTTCCCACGACCAAACCAGTCACAGATGAAGGCATATAGAGATAGAATGAATCACCCTTCTTACAAAGTAGTTTGTAAAGCCTTTCTTCTCCTCAATATCTGCAATGTTAGCTGAAACAGGTACATCATCTGGAAGCTGGTCAAAATCACTGTCAAGCAAGAACAAAAGATTTAGGTTACTCATATTGGTATTAGCCTTTGACATCTCTGTGCCATACATAACAAAGGCAATATCACATTATCTACTGTCAAAATCAAGAAGCTAGAAACTTGTAGTGTCTTTCTCTTCCTCTGGAGGCCTGATCTCAAGATTTCAAGTTTCTGTAAGTTCAGCAAAGTCGGTGACCACTGTGAGGATTCAACACGCCTGAAAATCACCCTTATCATTCCTAGGCTTTCTAGAGGAGCAGAACTGCAAAAAAAAAAAAAAAATGCTTGAGCTGCTAAGCTTTTCCTTCGAAATGTGATCAACTGTGGATGCATTCTTAATCCTTCCTACAGCATTTAGAAGACTTATAGTAATAACTCTGCAGCAGTATATCTTATTCTAAGGAGATCATTATATATCATGATTTATGCTGTTATTATTACTGCATTACTGTAGGGAATAGGAAACAGTTTTGAGAAAAGAGCTAGTTGTGCTAGGTGCTGTAGAAACTGACAGCACAAAGCTAATTCCTAAAAACCTTACACTCCGCCTGCAAGATGCATACAATGTACCTTGTACATATAAAATAAGAAACAAAGGATAAGCACAAGCAGAAAAAGAGTAAAGAAAGACAAACATAGTATTATTATATATCATAACTAGTGGTGCCTGCACCAGCTGTCAAAATGTTGTCACATTTTCTTGTAAACATCACAATAAAGCAAACTCTTAAAGAGGCTTTAAAAAAGAATGAATAGGCTAGCAAACATTTACAGGGAGATCTCTCAGTCACAGGAGATAAGATTCATCACAGAATCACAGAATACTCTGAGTTGGAAGGGACCCACAAGGGTCATTGAATCCAGCTCTTAAGTGAACGGCCCGTATGGGGATCAAACCCATGACCTTGGTGTTAACCTTCACAGCAGACAACCTGAAGTAAGAGCAAAGACATTTGTTCGAAAGTGTCAAAAATGTGTGAAGGAACATATGATAGTAGGCAGGGTTAGAAAAAGCTTTGCAGATCTTAGAAAGTATTGGATTTGAAGCAAAAGAGAAGGAAGGATCCTTGCAGGAACACCTAAAGAGCAGCCATAGGAGGGAAACAACTGAGCTGTAGACAGCTTAGGCCTTGAATTTGAGCAGTTACAGCTATGAGATTGTAAAGGAATGTAAACAGTGAAGATGAAAAAACAGAAAAGGAAGAAGAACTGCAGTAAATAACAGGTGTTGTTTTGAGAGTTGCCAGCACGTGAAGGAATGCTGACCACCTATTAGAAAAGGAGCTTAGGCATGTAAACAAGAACACTTAACCAATGAGATATGGCATATTTGCACGTGGACAGAAGGAAAAGACTATAAAACTAAGCCTTCTGTAAATAAAGTGCTCGCTGCCTGTCAACTGACCGAGTGTGCGTTTTTTCGGCCACTGCAGCCATATTACTGCAAAGTCATATTACTTGTCTATAATGTCCACACAACATAACAGCAAGGATTGGCAGGTGCTTTTTTGTCTGTGACCTTCTCCCTGGTACAACAGCTTTGACAAGCAGAAGACAAATTCACCTTTGCTTCAGTCTTATAATTCAGTGTTGTTAGAGGGGTATTTGTATTAACACCTAAGTAAAAAGCATCAGGAATGAGGAAAAAAGGGTAACAAATGAGGTAGAGAGAAACTTTTAAAAGGATCATCTAAGAAATTCCAAGCTGACATAATGTTAAATATTCTGATAATACAAAAAAAAAGCTGTCAGTTCTCTCGGTTTATCCTGCCAGAAGAATATCCCAAGCAGGTGTTTCCATTTGAAAGGATGAAGTAATGATGCAAGGTCTTCAATAGTTTGCTGTTCGAGGAGAATGCCGTGAATCAGCACCACCCACAACACAGTAAATACTATCCCTTACTGTGAAGAGGGATGTGGTTATGGAGATAAAATTAGTCATATCACAAACCCCAGTAAAAGGGAAACTGTTTGTAGCTATAAAAAGGACAATTACCCATTATGGCCTAGGTGCTGACTATTCCTCACAAAAAGAAGAAAGTCCACTCCAACCTAAGAAATGGGCTGCTCCACACTGAGTGGCCTAATAGTGTGGAAGCTAGGATAACAAGAAGAATCACCAAAGATGCTTGCATCCAAATCAAACAAACAGATCACAGCAGTTACATGAGGCTTGTGGGGGAGCAGGAGGAGGGAGAGACACGCTACCTCTTTTCTCGCAGCTGTCGGGGAAGAGACATGGGTTCAGCTTCTTGAATCCAGGTGGCTAAGCTCTACTCCTCTGCTTCTTGGGCAGTCCCTGGTTGAATAGGATGAACAAACTCAAATTCTTCCTGCGTGAAACAAGACTCCTTTGCAAGGCCTCAGAGATCTTTTTTTAATGTTTCAGTGTCAGACGATTTCTCCTGCACCTCCCCACCCCCACAAGATTGAGGAAGTACCAGAGAAAAAACAGTCATAAAGAAAGACTGTTCTGTGATGTCTGTCATGTATCAAAACTGCCACAGTTGAGAAACCAGAAGTCCAACAAAAAGCAGAAACTATTAGCCACATATTCTGTTGTCCACCTCACCACCAGAACATTTGCCTCTGTTGAAAGCCAGCATGAATGGGCTCAACAAATTCTGTTTTTTCAGCTAAAATGTCCCCATATGAATCCCTACACTAATGTTCGTAAGCTAGGATGAATACTTCTGATCCCTTCTTGAGGCTCTGTGATTCCTGAGAACCCTCCTTTTCATGGACCAAGAGCCAGGAGGTGGAGCTAAAGAATAAATTTTCAAATGGGAACAGAAAGTGTCATCAGAAAATTCAACCTTGTCAAACATATGGGTACCAGGGTATCAGACACAGGAGACGAGCTTTGAAGGATGGATCAATGTAAGGGAGATGTGAGTCCTTGAAAGATAGAGACCTTTTCAGCTTCATGCACTCAAAACAATCCACATTTGCCACATACAGAGATAAGGTAATGGCTCACTCTGCCTTGTACTCAAATGGTAGTGATAGAGCATTTGTATAAAATCAGCTGACAATTTTTCAAGAAGAAAATAAAAGCAAGAAAGTGATGAGGAAGTCATCATTTGCTAACACTGTAGATAAGTTGCAACACAGCTTATCCGCCTTAGTCAAAAGCTGTCATGGGTATCTGCCTCTCCATTTCAGACTCTTCCATTTTCATGTTCAATACGTATTTGCTTCCTTCTCCTCCTTCCGCTGTCAAGCACAAAAATTCCCATCTGAATGGACAAAAAATCAACTGGCATCCTTCAAAATAAAATTCTATTTACAACTGTAATTATCAGCCTTGAGAGTAACTGCATTTCACTGCATTTTAATGAAGTAAACTCTTCACCCATCTCTTTTTTGTGGGTAACTGAAGGCACCATTATAGAATTGGAGAGGGGAGATCAGAAGTGACCTCCTCTGATCACCTCTTGATCAGAAGTGACCAGGAGAACCTACAAAATTCTGAACTGCATTTTCTGAGTGCTACTCTGAGCTTCCAACACAGACTTAGCAGGGCTGTTTTAAGTGATGATGTTGGACCTAAGTATTTCCACAGAACTTCACACTGATGTATACTCTGCTTTCTTGATTAGGCCTGCTAAATGTGCAATCCTCATGTAACCCTAAATCAGATTCATTATACTCTTCCCTTGAGTGAGAGAGACAATAATCAAGTTTTATAACTGCAGTCCTCTTGCTCTCTCCTGACATTCAGAAGGAAATAGGAAGAGATCACCTCGACCAGAATTCTTAATCACAATATCAATGTATACGAACTCATGAAAATTCAGGGGAGCCCTCCTGACACACACAAAAAGATGTGGAAAGCACAAGACCTGTGTAAACTTTAATAGAAGCAAAAGAGAAAGGTGCTTCTAAGGTACCTTTCTATTTGATGAACATCATAGTTTTGATAAGAAAATTGTAAAAAGGTTATTCTAATGTTTTCAAATCTCTTGGAAGAGAATATAGATACAATGCACATACATTTTTTTTAGTAGACAGAGGATATGACATAATGCAAAAATACTTGCTCATTGTTTACTTGGAGATGTGGCTTTTTAAGAACAAGTCAACAGACAACCTCACAGACAAATTGTCTATGCAACTGCTTTGCTGTAAGCAAAAAACAAATTGAGAGCAGCTCAATTCCACTACTCTCTACTTGAGGTTACAGCCAGTAATAATACTAACCTGATAGAACAATGCTAAACCTGCTAAGAAAGTTTATGATTCTGCAATGTATTCTTGTTCTAAACTCAACCAGAGCCAAGACTTTCTTTTCTGACAAAAGGCAAATTACTACCTCAGAAGATTGCATAGCTGATTGATTAGAGGAATCACCAAGGCTGTGAGACTAAGATTGGAAACACTGCTTTGCCAAATCAGTGCCTCAACTACCATCAGTTTTCTCTCCATTCCTTCTATTGTGCTACTGTAGCAGAAGTAACAGTTTCTGTTATTTAGGCTGAGAAAATAGTCTGGGTCTAGTCAAATCCACATGCTCTCTCTGCTAAAATAATTACTTTATGAATGAAATAAATGTCCATTACAAAACTGATACCTTAATGACAGTACCCACATCAAGAAATATGCCTTTACTAGAAAAGTAACCAATGTCATCAGCTGACATGGTCAACTCCCAGTTTTGAGAAAACCCACCGATACACCGTGTCTGGCAGAGTCATTATGGCCCTATGCACCGGCCCTTATACATATGCAAGAGAAAGCAGACATCCATCCAAGTGCAAGAAATAGGAACAAATTAATTAATTAAAGGAGACTACTAAGAAAATCCTCAGATAACTGAATCATGACCATATGCTGACACCATTACACACCTATTCACAGTGTGAGAAACAGAGACCCAGTCGGGTAATTTTTCCAATCAGAATTTATTATATGATAAAAGCAATTTCAGCGCTGGGTGATCAGGGAAGGGGTCCAACAACTCCCAACGCCTGTCACTCCCAAAGAAGATAGTTGTTCTACATTTATTTCCAGCTACTTCATGAATATTCATTATACATAAGCATAAACATTACACATTGTTAAGTCAGACATTCAACAGATGTTTTTTTAACAAGAATGTTATCTATAAGCATCCCTAATATATTGTCAAATCAGACACTCTGCAGATGTCTGCTTGCTATCTATACAAAGTTATAAATTTCAAGAAAGGTCCTATTATCTATCTAACTAAACAAAATTGTCTCACTATAAATCCTACACAAGGTAAAAGGGAGGTAACTTGTTTTATCTCTTTATAGGGGCCCAATCAAGTTTTACGACTTGTTTTTCTTTTCTCTCCAGGTCATATTGACCCTTCACTGTTTCCTCTTAATCAACTCGAATTATTTTCTCAGTTTATCACANTTATCTCTTTATAGGGGCCCAATTAAGTTTTACGACTTGTTTTTCTTTTCTCTCCAGGTCATATTGACCCTTCACTGTTTCCTCTTAATCAACTCAAATTATTTTCTCAGTTTATCACAACAGTTCACAACCTACTACATTATTTTAGACGTATACCTGTGAGCTGTGAAATCATGGTCTTCCATCTAATGTACAAGTTGTTAGAAAATACAAGGATATCCAGCACCTTGGAAACCTGAGAGTATCAGCTATAACCGAACCAGAGCAAGCATGGAATTTTAGTGAAAAATAAGAATGTAGTCCCAAATCACTAAAGATACGTGAACCACTAGTAAAAGGTAAATCAAAAGAACCACAGCAGAAATACTCAGTTGAGTCAAGTTCTGATGACAGCACTACATACCATCTCTACTAGGACAGCACTACTATACCATTTTGTCTGTGCATGTCTGTACCCTCTAGAATAATGGCTTCTCTCTGGTGCACCTAACATTAGAAAAGCATTGTGTGGTTATGCTCACCAGCCATAGAATAAATCTGTTAAGTGATAGGATAAAGCAAACAAGAATAACATTTTTAAAATATGTCTGATCTCACCACAGATTAATCTGTAAAGGAAAAAATGTTTTAACAATCACTGCAAGCAAGCTGAACATCAAGTAGAAACACATCGGCTTGCAAGATACTTACATTCAACATTTTGTTTTCAAAGGTTACATGGAATATTTGTTTCTGTACCATACACATCATTAACAGTTGAGCGTTTTGACCCCTGGGTTGCTTGAGACTGAGCAGCACCTGTGATAACACTGATTTTGGGTTCTTTAATAATACTTGTACATATATTTCTTTTATGGTTACCATCAGCTTGACAGTATGCTTTAATAGACTTTTACAATATTTATTTTCAAATATAGAGATGTTTAAACTCACTATTACAGCACATGAATGATTAATTACAGCTCCGCAAAATATTTGGACAAAAGTTACATAAGATAAGCTACTCATGTCTGCCCTGCAATCTTCAGAGCTTTTTTGCAGGTAGTGCTCCAAAATACTTAGGAGGCCTAATGGGAACAAGACCCCCTTTCTTTGCTATATGCTTTCAGGACAGCTGAAAATAAACCCATTAAAAAAAAAAAAATGAAGTTGTCCTACCTTTCTGAACTTCTTGGGAAAAAAACAAAGAGGACATAAGTTGAGCTGATTGGTTTTGTATTATTCATTAGATAACAACTCAGCTCATAATGTCTGAGTGCATGGATACTCTCCCGGTCACACATTGTGTTAGGAGGAAAAAAGGCACAGGAGTATAGATATATAGAGATTTGGAAGTTTGCTTTGACTTAAATCTGGACACAGCTTCCTTTACTGCTTTTTTAGGGTGAAAAGTAACCAGTAGTCATTTATAAAAAAGGACTCTGTTCATGCCCTGCTGATATAAACACAACTAAATAATCCATCTTGAACTAAAGAAATTTAAAGGTCAGCATCTAACGCTGTTCCTGGCAGTGAATTTAATGGTGCCATTTCTAGAATAAATTACTACTCGACATGAAAGGGCTTTACAGAACCAAATATTAAAGAAAGAGCAGCCTTTTTTTAAATGACATTTTTCTCAAAACTTCAAACTAAATCACGTACCTGAATCTTGGCTTTTGCACCTCTATTGCTTTAGCAAAGCAAGGAGTGAGTATTGCAGGGAAAAAAAACACTCTGAAAAGTGAGGTTTTTCTTTAGACCTTATCAGCTATATTGGAAATATGCATTCAACAGTGCCATTCTGGCATTTGATAGTTCATGACGCAATAGCCAGATCTTGTCACCTTTTCTTACGTAGAGCAATATCACAAGTAGTATTATGATCTTCCTCACAGTGGAAAACAATTCTTCTTTTAAAATAAACCTGCTTCCTTTAAAAATACTTTAACAATATATAGGATTTCTCTCTGACATAGTAGAATAACTTGGATTGGAACAGTTAGAAAAGTTACTTCTCCTTAATGAGCAATCGGGCTTTCTATTCTTGCATAGCTCGGGTGGATATTGACACCCAGGACTAGGCTAAGTGAGAAAAATGGAAGCTCAGGAACAGCAACAGAATGTTCCTTCATCCAGATAGCGTATCACTTCCAGGATAAGAGGCAAATAAGGAAGATATAGGGCAGAGCTTGTCACTACTATTGTGCATGACAGATGGGGGCTGGAAGTATCCCTGTCAGCTACATCAATGTCAAAATCTGGTAACTGGCCATTGCAGACAAAGAAGTAGGAAAGAATTTCTAGGAGAGCTATGTCTACAATCATTCCTCCAGAAGTTTAAAACCTAGTTTTAGTGCATAGCAGCAGTGCATCTTTGTGGCAGGAGAGTCTTTGTGTTTAAAGTCTCCTAATCATCTTGAGAATCAAAACTCTGTCAGAGTTATTGCTGCTCAAGACAAAGAAAATCCTGCTTCATCTATTTCACAAGTCCAAAAGACCTGTTAAAATTACTCAAAAAAAAAAAAAAAATCACTGAACTTTCCCAAGTTGCAAAATAGAGTTGGGATTTGCTAAAATTTGTGCAGTGCTGCATTCAAACCATCCTACACTGTTACTAACAGCTTAATTTCCCCAACCATTTGACAAAATTCTGTGACCAAATTCCTTTTACTTAATTTAGAAAATTTAGATGAGTGCCTTTAGTTAAGTGAAGTTTTCTGAACAGTGAACAGAGGTACCACTGGCCAGTAAATCAGACCTCAAGTGGGCCAATTCCACCTGTGAAGGTTTTATCTGTCCCCTAGGAATATACATAAATTATAAAATAGTTATATTCCCAGTTTTGTCACCTCAGGTTTCTAAAGGTAAGGAATTAAATCTGTCCCTTACTGTGGACCTAGTTATTACTGGTACAAAGGTACCTTCCCATTCGGGACTCAGCTATATTTGGATATGCACTTTTACACTGGTATAATTGTCTTTACCCTAGGGGAGTTGTACTACTTAAGCTACACTGATATAGTCAAAGAAGCACAATTTTCTGGTGCAGAAATATCCAGTCTGCTCATTATAGAGAGTTTATTTTCTAATGGTTCATAAATTGGGACAATATTCCTTAATAAAATCAGGGGGCAAGGGGGCTACAGATTAGGATAGGCAGGCAAGTGGCAAATATAGAGGCAATAAATATCAAGGTCCTGTAATTTTCAAAATTCTGCCAGTATTCCTCACAGTATATACTTACAGCCTGTCTCATCTGCTGCCTCACCTACTGGTCATTTATTGCCTTTATTTCTTGAAAGATAAACTTGTAGAATGAGTCCGCCAATTACCATACTAATAAGAAATTCAATCCCAAATCAGTGGTCAGTCTGTCCATTTCAAGTGTGGAAGGCTGGAGTTTGTGTCTCACATACCTCAAAAGGCAGAAGGCTGCCTTGTTATGTGAAGCCAGGTCTAAATAAGAGACCTTTCAACTGCCACAGCCACTTCAGCCACTGGCTTGCTATGTGTGATTCCTTCTGCCTTAGCTCTGCCACCTGTAAAACAGGGCTGACTAATACTTTTCTCATGAGGGTGAAAGTGAGAAGGAAAAATGCTCAATAGAGGTATAATTCTTTGGGAAATTCAGGTGAAAAGGGAGAAACTACAGCCATTATCCTCAGCAACCCACCTGCACTCAAAATCACCTGCAGTGCAAACAAAAAACAATATAAAAATGTAGTTCTTTCCAAACGTGCCAGTAATGCTCCAATGCCAGGCCTTAGAACAGATGCCCAAACCCTTAAAAAAGACTGTAGTGGCTAAACTATCACATATGTTAAACAGCAGTAGCTAATGGGCCTGTCCCACCATGGAAAAGAACAAGGAAAGGAAACTAAGAACAGCTTTCTGCCTAGAGTGCTACCTAATCTGGGAATATCATTCTGCTGGAAGATTGCTTCAGTAATCTGAGCCAAACAAAGGTAGTGGGGGACTGTGAAGTTGTGATTTCAAGAAATGAGTATGTGGTGATGGTATCAGCTTAGGAAATTCCCTGTCCTCACATACTCTTGTTTTTTCCTGCCCCACAGCATGGCACGTCTGAGGCTCTGCTGCAAAATACATCAGCTAGCTAATCCAGCTGTAAAAACATTTTTTTCTAAACTGCAGATCAATTTCCCAGCCCAGTTCACAGCACAGACATCAACAGGGAGAAGGACTGAGGAGGAATACATTAAACCAGCACTGCCTGATAACTTTGTCTTACAAAGGCACTTGGAAAAACACAGCGAATGTATGTGTGCACATGTACATCTCCAAACAATTCATTTATGTCTCCTAACAATCCATCTCCACATACAGATACTAATGTAACCTCTTTCACACATATGCTTCAGGGCAACACAACATTGGTGTGGCAAGAATTTTACTACTTTTATGAGGTAAGAAAGAAGCCAAAACACACACTCTAACCATGACTTCTTCTGTAATAGCTTTTCTGAATGAGATAGCTGCTACTGAGATAGTATCTATAGAATCCAGTCCTTGAATAGCTGCTACTCTCTACTTCAGTGCCTTTGCCCTGTTTGCCTGCACTTTATTTATTTTTCCAGATTTCACTACAAACAACTTGTATAAGCTGTTGCATGACGTAAATGTAGTGCCATAACAGTGGATTTCTCATCAGGAATCAGACCACAGGAAGGTAGAGAGGAAGGCAGAAAATTATGTCAGCAGCACTTCATGACTGAAAAGCACCTTCCTTGTGAAAAGGCAAAGAATAAAAAATCTTCAGAATAAAGGAAAAGCAGGAAGTGAAGGGGGGAGGAAGGGAATAAAAACCAAACATCCCTGTTACTAAAACATGCAATAAAATCTATTTACTACCCAAACAATTTTTACTCCAAACCAGCCAGTTATGACACTCTCAGATATGTCTGCTGCAAAACAGTAAAAGGTAGAGGGGGATTGATGTCCCGTTCCAGTTCTTTCTGTTCCGCGTCTCGCCTCTTGAGTTCTGCTGAATGTGACATTTTTCCCTGGCACCTAATACACAGAACTCTGCTGCTAATTTTATGCACAGAATTCTCAGGCTGAGTAATTTGAGGCCAGAGACTCTTCCAAGAGCCTGCCAGGCAGAGTGCACACCCTTCAACACTGCTTCTGCTGTAGAGAAATGGGGGATGGGAGAAGGAAATGAGCCAAACAAGAAACAAAAAACAAGCTTCCAAACTTGTCCAAGATGTTTTGCTGATTTTTGGCTCTTAGATCTACCAGAGATCTATCTCCAGCTCTCTCTGTCCTGTTTGTCAACAGATGGTCCAGTGGATTTCCCAGCAATTACAAAGACTCATTTAACTTAAGATGCACACTTTTCCCCTTTTTTCCCACATTAGATTATGTCTGGCTGCTCTAAAACTAAATCAAGCTTTTGGACACAATGCTCTTTTAATACTACCCTGATGAGATAGAGTAAGAAGTGATTTCTGCTATATTATAATCAAGGATTTAAAAGAGAATCTGGTTTCTCTTTTCCCCACCCTAGTTAACATCTCTGCATCTCACAGAGATAGCCTGCACTGTAATATATTCCACTAAATGAGGATGAATAAGTAACCTTAAAAATATGGGCTGATGTATTTAAAAGGGGATTGAACCTGATGTATCCCCATTAACTGACCAGAAAAGGCTTTATGCCAGATGCTCCTCTTTGCTTCCAGCTAACTGAAGAAATCTTTACTGATGCCTTTTATTGGAATCATCTACTTTCCACAGTAGAGAAAGTATTGAATTAGATCCATTTTCAATACTACTTACTTCTACTTTGGTGCCAATAATGCTAGAAGGAGAAAATACCACACCACTGTCTTCTCCCCACTCCAACTTTCTTTCTCTTGACAATATCCACAACACATAGTCAGTGGACTTCAGGTTAAAAAGAAAAACAAAAAAGAACTTTGATAATGGAATTATAATAACTTCTCCTACTGCAAACACTTCATGCCAGAACAAAATAAACTGCACTGCCTAAAGACTTCTTTAAATGGTACAGCATCCTCCTCACTAATGCTTCTCTGATAATTATGTTGACCAGCAGTATCAAGTAGAAACCTGGTCTGAGACTAAATGAAATCTTTCTCAAGAATTTGAGAAGAGCTGGGACTTCTTTTACTGTTGTTCAGCTGCAAGAGAATATCACAAGCTTTAGCGTCCAGAGAACTTTCTTAGCAGTTTGTCCCATCGTGAAATATATGCCTGTGTAGAGAGAAGAAGGGAAGAAGGACTGGGAAGAGGAATGTAGTCCTTTATTCCATATCTGGGGTGTCAGATAAACAAAACATGAGGCGTAAAAGTCAGATAACTTCGTATACTGATCTGCTACACCATCAACATGTTCCACTGCAGAAAAAGAAGAGAATGAGAGGAAAAATAGGGACAATGCACAGCTGACAAAAAGAGGAACGTAGAAGAAAAAATAGGGATGTGTAGAAACATCAAATGTAAGGAAGGATTGGGAAGAATCCATCTTTCCTCTAAAAAAGTGCAGTGTATTTCTAAACTTGACCCACATGTGTCTGGCTATCTAATTTATGAGACATGAAGCTGACCAGCCAGCAGGCTGGCCATAAATTATATCTCTTAGATACACCAGGATAATTTACATTAGGAGATAAGAAGGGGAAACTGATGAATAAAAATTTTGATCTTACCTTTCAGGGAGCTGCCTGGAATATACTGTGTTGGTACCTAGAATTCTGTAGGTGTCCTGAGGTGGTAATATGCCTTGCCAAGACCTTTCCATTAAAAAGCTATAGATCACAGCCTTTTTTCCACTGTCTGACAGCATGTCTGCCTAGCACAACTATACTTTCAGATCCACAATATATGTGATTTTGCAGACCAGGCTTAAGTAAAGGCTATCTTTGTTTAGTGCAAAAAAGAAAAGACCGATAGGGAGATATAACTGTTAATCCAACTAAACAAAGTGGGATTAAAGAGAAAACACAGCTAGACCCTTCTCCTAGGTGGACAACAAAAGGACAGGAGACAGAATCTCAAGATGCAACAAGCAAAAAAATCTCACTGGACATAAGAAAAAAATAATTCAACATGACACTGGAACAAGGGCCTAGAATGGCTATGGGATCTCCATCTGGGGAAATGTGCAAACTTTGACTAGACAAACTTGTCCTATCCTTTATATTAGGTCAGCTTTGAGCAATTCATTGCACAGATCACATCCAGTGGCCCCTTCTAACCTTATTTGTTCTATATTCAGATATCAGATGCTATCTTCAGCTAACCAAAGTCTCCATCAGTTACTGGTCAACTTATCCAAAACAATCTGCTTGACCTAAACTAAAATCTCACATGTATTTGGCAACTGTGAACACTTCAGATAGTCTATAGAACTGTGCTATAAAATTAAATTTCTTGTATAAAAAGAAAAAAAAAGCAATGGGAGGAAGGAATGGGAGGAAAGACAAGTTCTAAAACCAACGCTTCTAAAGTCATTACTTTAATAACTTCATAGCCAAATGTATTGATGGATATTCTCAGATTGGATTGCCAGGAAGAAGCAATCAACTGATCTACATGCCTTGCTTATACTACCTACCTCATGCATCTGAAAATACTTTTCTCTTTGAACTCCAACTTTTCCTTCTTCATCATTTTCCCCTTATGGTGCTCATCCCTCTCCAGGCCCATCTTCTTCCTCAACCTGCCTCCCTCTTCACATCACCTTTTATTGTCCTTTTTGATCCCAATCTCACCCTTTATTCTTCTAGTCTTGAATCTCTGAGTTGGAAAATAATTTCTTAAGGCAAAGAGAAGCTAATTATTTGGCTTTGGGCCTGCTTCTGCTTTGTCAGCTCCCTTGTCATCAAGTCTATCAAGTGTGTGGGGAAGCTTTGGAATGACAAAGAAAGCCATAAACTGACCCGGTAATCCCAGGGAAAACCTGGTCTGCACTAATGATACTTGTAAAATAATCAGGGGAGCTAGATGCCTAAAGTTCCTCAGAGCAGCCTTCCTCAAATGTCGCCTGACACATCAAGTATTTAGTGCTCAGAATGGGGAGAGGAGGGAAATATGTCTGCCATGAAAATGAATAGAGCAAGCACTAGACCTGCACTAATTTTATTAACAATTAATTAATTGCTAATTAATTAATTGCTAATTAATTAATTGTAATTAATAAACTTCTTCAGGTTTTCTTTTGCCTTAGTAGCTTGGCTCCCATTACCCTCAGTCTCTTTTTTCCTGCTAATGTTGTGGCCTTTAGACATCAAGAGTCATAGTGTAAGAAATAAAAGGGTAATAGGCACTTAGCATGCCTGGCTATATGCCTGACACAGTGAAACAAAGGATGAAGAAAAATTTACACAACTTGAAATTGAACTCTTTAGGCTGTTAAGCAATGAACAATCAGAAAGTCTGCAGAGTTTTATGGATATACCTGGTTCAGAGAACAAGAATCACAGAAAATAACACTTTCACCATATAACTACATAACTCCAATAGGTATTTCAGAGATATAACTTGAAAAGTCAGGGACATTTTGCTCTCAGTTACAGAAAAGTCACTGTTGACATACATTTGAAGTCACTGTTGACATACCCCAGATACAGGGCTTACCAGTCCACCTACATCATGATGTAAATATACAAAGAGTTTATGAACATCAGAAATTTTTATACTAGAAAAATCGTTAGTTTCTCTCACTCTTGAATCCATATTTTGATTCATCAAAGCAGACCTGTATTTCTGCTCTGAATACTGTCTTTCCAATAGTTACAAAACAAAAAAAAATTTTAATACACGCTTGCCTTGGCAATACAGTTCACATTCTTACTGATGATTGTCTTATGCTTTCAAAGTCTATCAGATTTAGCTAGGCTAACAGCAGACACTCTACTTTTACATATAATCCTTCTTCAAATCTCAATAAACTCTTTGTTGAGATAATAGCCATCCAGCTGCTAAACTCACAAGATAATTAAACAGTCTGTGAAAGGACATTTCTTTTTAAGCAGATTTAAATTTTATCAAATGATTACTCCCTCTTAGTTTGAATAATAATTATTCAAATACTTTTTTCTTTTTAACCTTTTCTCACCTAAGTTCTGTCTTGGGCTCTTGGCCAATAAAAAACTAATCTGTATAGCAGACAGCAGGATAGCAGAAGGCGGCGTGAAGAAGGCAGGAAAAAAAGGCATTAAATAGTTGCTGGATTCTCATTTAGGTTACAAGTCTAGCTTGAGAGGGACTATTCACGGTTTAAAAGTTAAGGATAAAGAAGACTGTGCAAGATCACAGTGCCTTTGGCATAAGAATTGTTTCTCACTATGAGACATAGAAGTACAATACTTACAAAAGGCCCCAGTTACAGTTCAATATAGAAAATGTGATGCACTATAAAAAAAGTGAGAAGGAGCATCTGGGAAGAGAAACTTCCAGTAATTTCTAATAAGTCTATTCTGCAAATAAATATCTGTCTGAGTTTTCCTGTACTGATTTGGTTTGAGTCTCCATTTTTGACTGGACATATAAAGTACTGGTCAACACGTCTACTTTTACTATCCATAGGTAGATTTAAAAAGATGTGGTAGCCACGCTCTAAGAATTTACACTTGAATTAATGCTGCCACAGAAGTCCAAAGACTTTATACAAATGTGGCAGTCCTTAAGAAAGATATAATGGGGAAAAGGAGTTAACAATAGCTATTTTTAAAGGGCTAGCAAATTATCTAGAACTACAGGAGAAAGATGTTTGCTATATGCTATTGATTCCAGTCAAGATATCCTCTCCTTCACTTTGCAAAGTGAACAACTCCCTTAAATACTTACAGATTTGGCTTTCTTTTTCAAAGTGTCTATATCTACAAAAATTTCTTCTTGCCCAAAACCAACCTATTTATTTCTCTAAACTCGGACTGTATGGTGTGCTATCATTCTAAGGCAGACTTTAGCAGATGTTTTTGTTTTGCTGTCTCATCTTCAGGATCCTTTTAAGGAGCTATTAGTCTTTACGGTTCCCTAATCCCCCAACTAAATTTATCAGCAGTTGATTGCAGCCAAGAGTTAAGCTAAATTAAACTTTGAAATCCCTGTACAGTGTATCAGATGCACTTCTGGGGTAGGGAGCAGAAAGCTCCAAATGTTCTACTTATCAAAAGGTAGGAGAACCATGATTTTGTCTACAAGTTTTTCAAAGCTTCCATACATTTTTCAAGATGGCAACAATTTCCCTGATTTTATATGAGCAAGAACTCCACTGTGGAAACAATTTGTCATTTAACTCCACACCAGGTGTGTACATACATGCATACCCATAATTTTTCACATAGGTATATACTTTCCTCTGCAAATGTGTATATTGTATATGGAGGAGGTATGTACACATACACACTTAGGTTAAGGCTGCGTGCATGTTTGAGACATCTGGTCCAACTGACACCCATGGTGAAAAGGTATTTATCTACATCTCTCTCTCTCAGCGTGTTCCCCAGTCTTCATCCTCACACACTCAATCATTCCCTTGTTTGCTTCTCTTACACACTCATAAGTACTTATCAGAAGAGATATCTCTCCTGCCTTTAGTGAGTAATAATATACAGTGTTTTTAAAAATTTGCATGTCAACATCAATAGTTGGTTAGTTTTGATGACAACCTATAGTCATCCCTTATTATTTCAGAACTGTGAATTTTGTGGTTCTTCTGTGTCAGAAGATGGACACTTATGTATCCTTACATATATACACACACACTAAAAAACAAACAAAAAAACAACAAACAAAAAAACCAAACACCACAATAAAAAAAAAAACGCAAAACAAAAACCCAAACCAAAACATAAATAGGACAGTCCAGTACATACTCTTTCTTATAAAGAAAAAAGCACATGCATTAAATATGGAAGCTTAAGAGGAAATGGCATATGATAGAGATTTATTACCTGAGAGACAGCAATTGCAATCTAAAACATCAGTAGTTTTCAGAAGTCACTGATATCTAACAAGAGATCAGTACCCACATAGATTTATGGTGTCAATGAAGTCCCTAACAAATTGGCCTTTCGTCTACAAAGTAATTATTCAATGGTATTAATTGATCCCCATCGCACTGCAATTCCTGAGAAAAGCTCTAGAAAAGGGGTCTGGTGAAATCTCCATTAAAAACATCACAAGAGTCTCAACGACAACTGTGGAAGATGGTTCAGATCCTAAAAGGACAACTGAGTTGAGAATGCAGCTCCCTGGATGTAAAAGTAATTCTTGCAAACCAGGTTACACTAAACTGGTGAAATAAAAACAAACTTCCTCCCCAGAAACTTCATAGCATTTACTCTGAGGCCAAATCAAAGATTTGTTTCCAAAATCATTTGTCTATCCTTTCCATGAGTTGTTTTTTCTTAGGAGAGGAATTGTGTGTCTAAAGTGTGATTTCTGCTGTCTGTATTCCCATGGCTGCTAGAAACCGCCAGAAATGGAGCTGGGCACATCACATAAAGTGTCAGGCTAACAAATACCAACACAACAGCTCAGAGAAACAGACACTTTCTCCCACCTTCATCCTCCCATATCACACTATAAGAAAAGGGAAAAAATAAATCAACAGAAAACTAGCCAAAACCATATAAGGGGATCAAATGTGTCCTTCAGAAATGTAAGCTTATCTAAAAATAGGATGAAAGGCTAAGTAAGTCACTTGTTTTTACTCATAGCAGTAATAAAGGTTCTTGTAAGGGATTTGCACAAGTTCTGTGCTGTTCGAGTAGCATCTGCCTCCTCATTGCCGTGAAAAATGGTGGCGAGGATTTAGAGCATGTATAACCTGAGAGAGAAATCATCTGTCATTCCCTCACGGGGCATTAGCAAACTTTCCCTCTCCTGAGAGAAGGCAGAGCCACTCTCTTTTCCCTGTCTCTTGTGACCACAGCTTTAAGCATTGTTAAATATGCTTATATTTCATGTTTATGAATAATATTAATAATTGGAACAAATCCATCTCTATTAAGAAAGAGTAAAAAAAGCCCAGTTGAAAAGTGAAAACATGTTGTGCAATAAACAGGGTGAACCTGGTAGCAAAGGTCAAGTAACAAACAGATCCTCTGTGTGAAAGGGATGATCCCTTTGCTCCACCGAAGTCAAACTGCTGTCACAAGCAATACCTCTCACCATCAAGACCTAGAGCAACAAAAAAGGAAAGGATGGCCCATGCTGGAAGATATCATCCCAGGACAGGATGTAACAAGCAATTTCTTGTTCCACTGTACTGTGTGGTCTCATGTAAACAGGGGATTTCTTGGCGTTTCAGTTGTCTGCCCTTTAACAGGAGTAAGTGTTGGAAAAATGAGTTCTTAGGCAGCCAGGCGATAGTAATGGAAGACATGGAGGGGTGCTACCTCAGAGATCAACAAGGTTTTTAGTATGCTCTGATACTTGTTTTCTCCTTCCCCAGTTGAAGAGCAGAATTTTCAACAGAAGTGCAGAAAAATAACAGAGATGACACATTTCAAAGAGGCAAAATGCTGCCAACCAACACATCATTTGTGTCTTGTGGGTCTCTCCTTCATCCACGAGCAAGATATTAATGTTCAATTTTCTGAAATATTTCATTCTTCTTCGAGACAGCAGCTTCTATGTCCCACTGAGATCAAAACTCAAAGGCCCTGGGAGGCTACTGCCTCTTAAAAATAACTGTCAAAATACCATAACACGAGCTAAAAGTGCTGATGCATCTGTACCACATGCTGCGTGGATGCTCCACTTCTAGATAACAACCACTTCTTGATTACAAGCCTTCTTTTACCTACACAAGGAATATATATACAAACTTCTGAAAGGAGGAATGCAAAAATGCCTGCAGTAACGTGATTGCTATGAGAGATTGCCACTGTGAACCTTTTTGGGAAGGAGAAACAATACAAACATCCAAGAAAAAAAATTATGCCCATAATGAGGATCGATTCAGATGTGCATAA